>NW_026870342.1:275000-280000 GCF_963584025.1 Labrus mixtus
TATGATAAAAAAAAACATATGATCAAAAAAATGAAAATGCTTACAGCACCTGGTATTCCCAGGTGGTCTCCCATCAAAGTACTATCCAGGCCCGACCCTGCTTAGCTTCCGAGATCGGACGAGATCGGGCGTGTTCAGGGTGGTATGGCCGTAAGCCATTATTGTGTGCAGACAGGGGCCTTTTAAAGATGTCATGCCCTTGATTCTGGCTGAATTTGTGGACATGTGAATATGTCTCTCTATGATAAAAAAAACATATGATCAAAAAAATAAAAAAGCTTACAGCATCTGGTATTCCCAGGCGGTCTCCCATTCAAGTACTAACCAGGCCCGACCCTGCTTAGCTTCCGAGATCGGACGAGATCGGGCGTGTTAAGGGTGGTATGGCCGTAAGCCCTTACTGTGTGCAGAAAGGGGCCTTTTAAAGATGTCATGCCCTTGATTCTGGCTGAATCTTTGGACATGTGAATATGTCTCTATATGATAAAAAAAACACATGATCAAAAAAAATGAAAAAGCTTACAGCACCTGGTATTCCCAGGCGGTCTCCCATCCAAGTACTAACCAGGCCCGACCCTGCTTAGCTTCCGAGATCGGACAAGATCGGGCGTGTTTTTTTTTTTTTATCTTTTATTATCAAAATTACAAAAACATTTATAATTCTTTCACATACAAAACATACAAAAACCCCACAGTATTCTCAAAAAACCACTGAGAAAAAAAAACCACCAAATCAAATCACCCATTTTCCCCATGACCAAAAAAGAAGCCCTCGTACCAAAAAAACAAAAACAAAATAATTTAGACATCCCACATAATTCCCTCCTCATTTACTCTACACACATTCGCACCTTCCACAAACATTCTCACAAACTCACTCTCATTCGCTATGTACAACAATTTAAGATGTGCTTTCCATTCATTCACAAACATTCTCCACACATTCATTTTCTTACTTTCATACAGTGCATAATTCCTTCTGTTAAAAACCGCTTTTCTTGCAAAAGCCAAAATTATATTCATTACATTGTGATTTTTTTGTTTTGTTCCCACCCCCAACAACACCGACAATTCCCACCCCCTTTCATTCCAACACTCATTCTTACTGCATTTCCCCAACATTTCTCTCATTTTTCCCCAAAAATAAACCAATTCCCCACACGTAACAAACAAATGTATTAAATCCTCATCCGTACTTTCACATACACAACACTTTCTTTCATACCTCTCCTTATGGATCTGATGCAGGACGATGCAGGTGAAGATCCTCCTGTGCCTCAGTTTGAAATCTAGGTCAAATATTGCATGTGGTGTATGCGGAATGTTAATGTTCTTCCATATCATGTTGCTTGTTATGTCCGGGTATGTGTCTGTCCATTTTACTTCGGATGTGGGTTTCTGTATTCTATGTGTGATTGCGCACCTATACCAAATTTTTGTAGTGACATCTGTAATGTTGTGTTTCTTCTCCCCTAGGCACAGGGAGATCCCCCCCCACATCGTCCTGCATCACTCCCTCCTTCTCTTTGATTAATTTTTCCCATTCGCTCGACAAAGACAATTTTACATTTGCAAACACTCTCTCAATCACATCCTTTCTGCACACACACCCTTTATTTTTTAAACCCCTCACCACCATTTGTAAATCAAAATCCCCCCCACAGTTCAGTAAATCCCTTATTCTAATATATCCCGCTTTCGACATAGCTTCACACTTAATTACCCTCTCCCCATTTTTAAAATACGGGCTCGAGAGGAAGGGCAGTCGTAGCACTGACCCTCTCGTTCCGCACTCTGGTACAGTCCAGGATGAAACCTGATACCACGCACTGAGTACTTCCTGGAAAAACCGTGGCAAGTGTTTAAATGAATCCGGGTTATTGATCTGGTACAGGTTGTCCTCGTTGTAGAGTCCAAAACTGCACAGATATTGTTTGAAGTGGTTTTTCCAAACTACGTTCCGGTTCTGGTCCATAAATTTGCCTATCAATTTGACTCTTAGTGCTACTTTTTTTGTAAGTAAATCAATCAAAGCTAGCCCCCCCTGATCTTTAGCCCCTATTATTGTTTTGTGAGCTATACTCGCTGCTTTGTTTTTCCAAATAAAGTCCCTAATGGTCTTTGAAATCTCCTTAAAGGCCCAGTCCGGAAGCGTACAAGTACTCAGCGCATGATTCACTTTGGACAACACGAGAGCATTTGTTACGGCTACCCTTCCTCTCAACAATAGACCCCTCGCTTTCCACAAATTCAATGTTTTTTTAATTTTACCCACCACCTCTTTCCATGTTACATCATCACATTCATTCTCATTTTTCCCCATATTCACTCCCAACACTTTTCTTCTCTCACACACCGTTTTAAATCCCCACTTATTAACTAGATTGGATTCCTTACCTAGTAACATAATTTCTGACTTATTTTCATTTACTTTTGCCCCAGATGCTCTTTCATAAGTTTGTACATGTTTTAATATCAATTCTATATCTTCCTCTCCTTTTACCATTATATTCACGTCATCTGCATACTGTATTATTTTTACGTTTTCCTTACCTATACCTTTTATGTTTACGTCTTCCGATATCAGTGCTGCCAGCGGCTCTGCTACCAAGCTGTACAACAGCGCTGACATCGGACATCCTTGTCTCACTGACCTTGATATTTTAAAAGAATCAGTTAGTTCCCCGTTACATTTTATCTTGCTTTCCGCTCCTGTATACAACATATTTATCCATTCTCTCATTCTCTCCCCGAATCCAAACTTCTCTAACACCTTCCCCATGAACCCGTGATCTACTCTGTCAAAAGCTTTATTTAAATCAATCCCTAGCCATATTCCCCCCTCCCCTTCCATATCCCTGACCGTCTGTTTTATTGAAATGATTGAGTCTGCTATGTCTCTGTTTGGTATACTGTATGATTGTGTTTGTTCTATGATTGTTCCTATTACCTCCCTGATTCTATTGGCTATTGTTTTCGCTATGATTTTGTAGTCTGTGTTGAGTAGGCTGATTGGTCTGTAGTTGTCCAGATTTTTATTGTCCCCCTTGTTTTTGTAAAAAATAGTAACCACCCCTTCCCCTAAACTTTTTGGTATATGTTTCACTTTTTCCATATATTTACTCAATTTGTTCACCAAGGGCACCAGCTGCTCTTTGAAAGCTTGGTAGAATTCCGCAGTTAGGCCATCGCTCCCAGGACTTTTGTTTTTGTTTAACCCCTCTAAAGCACTTCTGATTTCTCCCTCTGTAAACTCACAATCACACCACATTTTATCGTCCTCGCTTAGTTTTTTCTTTAAGGCACCCAAAGCTCTGTTCACACTCACGCTATCACACTCCTGTCTCGAAAACAGGCTTTCATAATAGCCCTTTACTATTTCTAAAATTCCCTTTTTATCTGTCACACTTTTACCTGCTTCATTTAATAATTCGTTTATTTCTGTTCTTTTTTGTTTTTGTTTTTCCAGACCTAAAAAAAAGGCTGTACTCCTCTCCCCCTCATACATATATTGTATTTTACTCCTAATGGCTGCACCCCTACTCTTTTTAAGTTCAATCACTCCCAACTGTTCTTTTAAATGTATGTATTTTTCGACATCTACATTATCTACACTGTCAAGCGATGCTATTTCCTCACTTAGTTGTTTTCTCAAATTCTCTTCCTTTCTATTTTCTCTCCACTTTTTCTCTTTACTATAATTGATACACTTTTTTTTAATTCTGACTTTTACACTATCCCACCACACATTCATATCTTCACTCTCATTCCACTCATATCCCACATCATTCAACAATCTTTCCATACTTTTCACAAACATTCCATCATCCAGCAAGCTTGCATTAAAGCACCATATCCCTCCTTTACGTACATTCGTTTCTTTTCTAAACGTGATTTCTATTCCAGCGTGATCGCTCCACATATTAGTTTTATATTCAACTTCTTTAATCCACCTCACTACCTCGCATGTCACCAAAGCATAATCTATTCTAGATTGTTTTAATCTATTCAGTACAATTTGTCTCCTGGAGAACACCCTCTCCCATGGATGTAGCAATCTCCAAATATCAATTCATTGTTTCGTTATCATTATATCTTTAAGTGTCCCCCTGCTCACATCCCCCTTAAACACATTATTTTTTGACACATCGGTGGGTGTCATCGCCACATTAAAGTCACCGATTATTATACAATTCCTTTCCCACCATTTGCTTATTGCAATGAAGAATGTTTTCCTTTCTTTTTCTCCATTCGGTGCATATATATTTATGATTCTTATATTTTTCGTTTCATACACACAGTCTATTACTATTATTCTTCCTTCTTTGTCTCCATAAACCAAATTTACCCCTGTTACCCGACCCGTTTTGACTAAAACCGCCACTCCTCTCGCCCTCGACGTGCCATTGGAGCAGAAAATATGGCCCACAAAGTCTTTTTTTATGTCTTCCACCAGGGAATCATCCCACCTGGTCTCCTGCAGGCACAAAACGTCATTCTGCAAGGAAAGAATCGAATGTCTTTTTTCTTTGTTTCTTAGTCCATTCACGTTAATCGAAAATAAATTAAAGGCCATTATCATAAAAATAAAACCAAAAAAAACGGATTTACAGGGGTTATTGTCAGTCATTATTTGTCCTTACATTTCAATTTTTTCACCAACTTTTTTCGTTGTCCAAGACTTAGTCTTTTTTGCGCACTCGCCAGTTCACTCACATCCATTTCGCTGTCCGTTTCATTGGGACTGGTGCTTTTACCCGTATTATTTAGCGTGATTTTTCTCCCTCCCGCCTGTCCAACACCACTCTCAGGCATCTCCCTCCCCTCTGTGCTCATGCTTACCCCCGGGTCTTCTGCCACGTCCCTTCCGTCTCCTTTTTTCCCTCTCTCACTCGTTTTTCGCTGCTTCTGCTGTCCTCCCTCTCCAGCCAGCTCCGGCGTCTCCAGCTCGCACTCTGACGCCCGTTCTCCTCCGCTCCCTCCGCTCTGCTCCATTTCTC
>NW_026870342.1:290000-300000 GCF_963584025.1 Labrus mixtus
GTCTGTTTTATTGAAATGATTGAGTCTGCTATGTCTCTGTTTGGTATACTGTATGATTGTGTTTGTTCTATGATTGTTCCTATTACCTCCCTGATTCTATTGGCTATTGTTTTCGCTATGATTTTGTAGTCTGTGTTGAGTAGGCTGATTGGTCTGTAGTTGTCCAGATTTTTATTGTCCCCCTTGTTTTTGTAAAAAATAGTAACCACCCCTTCCCCTAAACTTTTTGGTATATGTTTCACTTTTTCCATATATTTACTCAATTTGTTCACCAAGGGCACCAGCTGCTCTTTGAAAGCTTGGTAGAATTCCGCAGTTAGGCCATCGCTCCCAGGACTTTTGTTTTTGTTTAACCCCTCTAAAGCACTTCTGATTTCTCCCTCTGTAAACTCACAATCACACCACATTTTATCGTCCTCGCTTATTTTTTTCTTTAACGCACCCAAAGCTCTGTTCACACTCACGCTATCACACTCCTGTCTCGAAAACAGGCTTTCATAATAGCCCTTTACTATTTCTAAAATTCCCTTTTTATCTGTCACACTTTTACCTGCTTCATTTAATAATTCGTTTATTTCTGTTCTTTTTTGTTTTTGTTTTTCCAGACCTAAAAAAAAGGCTGTACTCCTCTCCCCCTCATACATATATTGTATTTTACTCCTAATGGCTGCACCCCTACTCTTTTTAAGTTCAATCACTCCCAACTGTTCTTTTAAATGTATGTATTTTTCGACATCTACATTATCTACACTGTCAAGCGATGCTATTTCCTCACTTAGTTGTTTTCTCAAATTCTCTTCCTTTCTATTTTCTCTCCACTTTTTCTCTTTACTATAATTGATACACTTTTTTTTAATTCTGACTTTTACACTATCCCACCACACATTCATATCTTCACTCTCATTCCACTCATATCCCACATCATTCAACAATCTTTCCATACTTTTCACAAACATTCCATCATCCAGCAAGCTTGCATTAAAGCACCATATCCCTCCTTTACATACATTCGTTTCTTTTCTAAACGTGATTTCTATTCCAGCGTGATCGCTCCACATATTAGTTTTATATTCAACTTCTTTAATCCACCTCACTACCTCGCATGTCACCAAAGCATAATCTATTCTAGATTGTTTTAATCTATTAAGTACAATTTGTCTCCTGGAGAACACCCTCTCCCATGGATGTAGCAATCTCCAAATATCAATGCATTGTTTCGTTATCATTATATCTTTAAGTGTCCCCCTGCTCACATCCCCCTTAAACACATTATTTTTTGACACATCGGTGGGTGTCATCGCCACATTAAAGTCACCGATTATTATACAATTCCTTTCCCACCATTTGCTTATTGCAATAAAGAACGTTTTCCTTTCTTTTTCTCCATTCGGTGCATATATATTTATGATTCTTATATTTTTCGTTTCATACACACAGTCTATTACTATTATTCTTCCTTCTTTGTCCCCATAAATCAAATTTACCCCTGTTACCCGACCCGTTTTGACTAAAACCGCCACTCCTCTCGCCCTCGACGTGCCATTGGAGCAGAAAATATGGCCCACAAAGTCTTTTTTTATGTCTTCCACCAGGGAATCATCCCACCTGGTCTCCGGCAGGCACAAAACGTCATTCTGCAAGGAAAGAATCGCATGTCTTTTTTCTTTGTTCCTTAGTCCATTCACGTTTATCGAAAATAAATTAAAGGCCATTATCATAAAAATAAAAACAAAAAAAACGGATTTACAGGGGTTATTGTCAGTCATTATTTGTCCTTACATTTCAATTTTTTCACCAACTTTTTTCGTTGTCCAAGACTTAGTCTTTTTTGCGCACTCGCCAGTTCACTCACATCCATTTCGCTGTCCGTTTCATTGGGACTGGTGCTTTTACCCGTATTATTTAGCGTGATTTTTCTCCCTCCCGCCTGTCCAACACCACTCTCAGGCATCTCCCTCCCCTCTGTGCTCATGCTTACCCCCGGGTCTTCTGCCACGTCCCTTCCGTCTCCTTTTTTCCCTCTCTCGCTCGTTTTTCGCTGCTTCTGCTGTCCTCCCTCTCCAGCCAGCTCCGGCGTCTCCAGCTCGCACTCTGACGCCCGTTCTCCTCCGCTCTCTCCGCTCTGCTCCATTTCTCCGTCACTGTTCTCGTCTTCTCTGATCTCCTTCCTGCTTGCTCCGATCACCTCCTTCTCCTCCGCCTCCTCCTCGTACACCTCCTCCGCCTCGTCTTCATCCTCGTACACCTCCTCCACCTCGTTCTTGCTTTCCTCTCCGTTCACACACTCACATTCATTTTCTCTTTTTTTACAGTTTGTGCATTTTGTGCTGTTCGCGCTGCACTCTCGCGCAAAGTGTCCCTGCACCCCACAGTTGTGGCACATAAATTCTGGACACTCTCTCAGGATGTGTCCCGGCTGGATGCACATCCTGCACACTTTTTGTTGTCTATCATGTATTACTCTAAAGTATTCGTTCCCCATCACAGTGTTAAACTTTGTGGAGTAAGGGAGTGACTGTACCTGGTCATTAAATCTGACCCGGACAAACCTCGTTCCGTCAGCTATCATTGTTCCAGGCCACATTCTGCGTTTTATTGGTGATGTCGGTTTCACTCCCCATCCCGTCAGCTTCCAAACTATTTCTTCATCTGTGATATACGCTGGCAGGTTTAAAAAAGACACCACCAGCTCATCATTATTTAGTTCTCTCGCCACGACTCTGGTCTCTCCGATTTTAAATCCATCCAGCAGCCTTTCCTTTCCTTTAATGTTGCTCACTGTCACCTCCAGTTTTTCAGGTCCCAGGGTTCTGCACGCCAGCAGGCCCCCACAGATCATTTTTATGTTGCTCATGACGTGATTTAGAGGAACTTTGTCTCCCACCATTTCAATGTTTAGTGTTAGTTTTCTCTCAAAAGACACTTTTGCTTCCTCTTTTTCTGCTCTCTCGCCACCTCTCCCATTCTCTGCATGCGGAGCAATCAGCCCGCCGCTCCTCTCTCTTCCTCTCTCTCCGTCATCCATTCCGTTCCCTGTTTCATTTGCCGTTTTCATCCGTCCTTTTTGTCCGTCGTTCTTCTCGTTGTCGTTTAATCCATTCCTTTGTTTCAGTGCCATGTTTGTTTGTTCACGTTGTTGTCCGTTCTCTTTTCCTTTTTCCATCTCTCCAGTCCGTGGTCCTGTCATCTTTGTGATCCGTCCGTGTGAGTTTGCTCGCGACATACGAGCAAACATTCACAAAAAACAAAAATTCTTCACAAAATTGTGGAAAAAAAACAGGAAAAAAAGGTGAAAAGAAAAACGATCCCCCTAACAGTCAGTGACTGCTGGGGGACATTCACTCACAATCTGAGGTATTTAAATAAATCCAAAGCGCATCCAAAAAACAAACAAATTAGTCCAGCTGTCCTGCTCAGTACTGACACGTCAGCTCTCCTTCAGCACCACACAAACTCTGACAGCAAAAGGGGCGTGTTCAGGGTGGTATGGCCGTAAGCCATTATTGTGTGCAGAAAGGGGCCTTTTAAAGATGTCATGCCCTTGATTCTTGCTGAATTTTTGGACATGTGAATATGTCTCTATATGATAAAAAAAAACATATGATCAAACGAAATGAAAAAGCTTACAGCACCTGGTATTCCCAGGCGGTCTCCCATCCAAGTACTAACCAGGCCCGACCCTGCTTAGCTTCTGAGATCGGACGAGATTTGGCGTGTTCAGGGTGGTATGGCCGTAAGCCATTATTGTGTGCAGAAAGGGGCCTTTTAAAGATGTCATGCCCTTGATTCTGGCTGAATTTTTGGACATGTGAATATGTCTCTATATGATAAAAAAAAACATATGATCAAAAAAATGAAAAAGCTTACAGCACCTGGTATTCCCAGGCGGTCTCCCATCCAAGTACTAACGAGGCCCGACCCTGCATAGCTTCCGAGATCGGACGAATTCAGGGTGGTTTGGCCGTAAGCCATTATTGTGTGCAGAAAGGGGCCTTTTAAAGATGTCATGCCCTTGATTCTGGCTGAATTTTTGGACATGTGAATATGTCTCTATATGATAAAAAAAAAAACATATGATCAAAAAAATGAAACAGCTTACAGCATTTGGTATTCCACAGGCGGTCTCCCATCCAAGTACTAACGAGGCCCGACCCTGCATAGCTTCCGAGATCGGACGAGATCGGGCGTGTTCAGGGTGGTATGGCCGTAAGCCATTATTGTGTGCAGAAAGGGGCCTTTTAAAGATGTCATGCCCTTGATTCTGGCTGAATTTTTGGACTTGTGAATATGTCTCTCTATGATAAAAAAAAAACACATGATCAAAAAAATGAAACAGCTTACAGCATCTGGTATTCCACAGGCGGTCTCCCATCCAAGTACTAACCAGGCACGACCCTGCTTAGTTTCCTAGATCGGACGAGAACGGACGAGTTCAGGGTGGTTTGACTGTAAGCCATTATTGTGTGCAGAAAGGGGCCTTTTAAAGATGTCATGCCCTTGATTCTGGTTGAATTTTAGGACATGTGAATATGTCTCTCTATGATAAAAAAAAAACATATGATCAAAAAAATGAAAAAGCTTACAGCACCTGGTATTCCCAGGCGGTCTCCCATCCAAGTACTAACCAGGCCCGACCTTGCTTAGCTTCCGAGATCGGACAAGATCGGGCGTGTTCAGGGTGGTATGGCCGTAAGCCATTATTGTGTGCAGACAGGGGCCTTTTAAAGATGTCATGCCCTTGATTCTGGCTGAATTTTTGGACATGTGAATATGTCTCTCTATGATAAAAAAAAAACATATGATCAAAAAAATGAAAAAGCTTATAGCACCTGGTATTCCCAGGCGGTCTCCCATCCAAGTACTAACCAGGCCCGACCCTGCTTAGCTTCCGAGATCGGACAAGATTGGGCGTGTTTTTTTTTTTTTATCTTTTATTATCAAAATTACAAAAACATTTATAATTCTTTCACATCATTTACAACAAATGCTATTAAAATACATACACCCTCTAAATTAAACCTCCCCTCTGACGCAAACGGCACCCTAAAAACAATAAAAACATAGCATCAGAAAAAAAAAAATCAAACCACCCCTGATACCCCCAACTCATGACAACTCTTCTGAGTCCCTCCCCCAAAGCAAACACCCCTCTGAAAACAAACCACATAAACATACAAAAACCCCACAGTATTCTCAAAAAACCACTGAGAAAAAAAAAAAAAAAACACCAAATCAAATCACCCATTTTCCCCATGACCAAAAAAGAAGCCCTCGTACCAAAAAAACAAAAACAAAATAATTTAGACATCCCACATAATTCCCTCCTCATTTACTCTACACACATTCGCACCTTCCACAAACATTCTCACAAACTCACTCTCATTCGCTATGTACAACAATTTAAGATGTGCTTTCCATTCATTCACAAACATTCTCCACACATTCATTTTCTTACTTTCATACAGTGCATAATTCCTTCTGTTAAAAACCGCTTTTCTTGCAAAAGCCAAAATTATATTCATTACATTGTGATTTTTTTGTTTTGTTCCCACCCCCAACAACACCGACAATTCCCACCCCCTTTCATTCCAACACTCATTCTTACTGCATTTCCCCAACATTTCTCTCATTTTTCCCCAAAAATAAACCAATTCCCCACACGTAACAAACAAATGTATTAAATCCTCATCCGTACTTTCACATACACAACACTTTCTTTCATACCTCTCCTTATGGATCTGATGCAGGACGATGCAGGTGAAGATCCTCCTGTGCCTCAGTTTGAAATCTAGGTCAAATATTGCATGTGGTGTATGCGGAATGTTAATGTTCTTCCATATCATGTTGCTTGTTATGTCCGGGTATGTGTCTGTCCATTTTACTTCGGATGTGGGTTTCTGTATTCTATGTGTGATTGCGCACCTATACCAAATTTTTGTAGTGACATCTGTAATGTTGTGTTTCTTCTCCCCTAGGCACAGGGAGATCCCCCCCCACATCGTCCTGCATCACTCCCTCCTTCTCTTTGATTAATTTTTCCCATTCGCTCGACAAAGACAATTTTACATTTGCAAACACTCTCTCAATCACATCCTTTCTGCACACACACCCTTTATTTTTTAAACCCCTCACCACCATTTGTAAATCAAAATCCCCCCCACAGTTCAGTAAATCCCTTATTCTAATATATCCCGCTTTCGACATAGCTTCACACTTAATTACCCTCTCCCCATTTTTAAAATACGGGCTCGAGAGGAAGGGCAGTCGTAGCACTGACCCTCTCGTTCCGCACTCTGGTACAGTCCAGGATGAAACCTGATACCACGCACTGAGTACTTCCTGGAAAAACCGTGGCAAGTGTTTAAATGAATCCGGGTTATTGATCTGGTACAGGTTGTCCTCGTTGTAGAGTCCAAAACTGCACAGATATTGTTTGAAGTGGTTTTTCCAAACTACGTTCCGGTTCTGGTCCATAAATTTGCCTATCAATTTGACTCTTAGTGCTACTTTTTTTGTAAGTAAATCAATCAAAGCTAGCCCCCCCTGATCTTTAGCCCCTATTATTGTTTTGTGAGCTATACTCGCTGCTTTGTTTTTCCAAATAAAGTCCCTAATGGTCTTTGAAATCTCCTTAAAGGCCCAGTCCGGAAGCGTACAAGTACTCAGCGCATGATTCACTTTGGACAACACGAGAGCATTTGTTACGGCTACCCTTCCTCTCAACAATAGACCCCTCGCTTTCCACAAATTCAATGTTTTTTTAATTTTACCCACCACCTCTTTCCATGTTACATCATCACATTCATTCTCATTTTTCCCCATATTCACTCCCAACACTTTTCTTCTCTCACACACCGTTTTAAATCCCCACTTATTAACTAGATTGGATTCCTTACCTAGTAACATAATTTCTGACTTATTTTCATTTACTTTTGCCCCAGATGCTCTTTCATAAGTTTGTACATGTTTTAATATCAATTCTATATCCTCCTCTCCTTTTACCATTATATTCACGTCATCTGCATACTGTATTATTTTTACGTTTTCCTTACCTATACCTTTTATGTTTACGTCTTCCGATATCAGTGCTGCCAGCGGCTCTGCTACCAAGCTGTACAACAGCGCTGACATCGGACATCCTTGTCTCACTGACCTTGATATTTTAAAAGAATCAGTTAGTTCCCCGTTACATTTTATCTTGCTTTCCGCTCCTGTATACAACATATTTATCCATTCTCTCATTCTCTCCCCGAATCCAAACTTCTCTAACACCTTCCCCATGAACCCGTGATCTACTCTGTCAAAAGCTTTATTTAAATCAATCCCTAGCCATATTCCCCCCTCCCCTTCCATATCCCTGACCGTCTGTTTTATTGAAATGATTGAGTCTGCTATGTCTCTGTTTGGTATACTGTATGATTGTGTTTGTTCTATGATTGTTCCTATTACCTCCCTGATTCTATTGGCTATTGTTTTCGCTATGATTTTGTAGTCTGTGTTGAGTAGGCTGATTGGTCTGTAGTTGTCCAGATTTTTATTGTCCCCCTTGTTTTTGTAAAAAATAGTAACCACCCCTTCCCCTAAACTTTTTGGTATATGTTTCACTTTTTCCATATATTTACTCAATTTGTTCACCAAGGGCACCAGCTGCTCTTTGAAAGCTTGGTAGAATTCCGCAGTTAGGCCATCGCTCCCAGGACTTTTGTTTTTGTTTAACCCCTCTAAAGCACTTCTGATTTCTCCCTCTGTAAACTCACAATCACACCACATTTTATCGTCCTCGCTTAGTTTTTTCTTTAAGGCACCCAAAGCTCTGTTCACACTCACGCTATCACACTCCTGTCTCGAAAACAGGCTTTCATAATAGCCCTTTACTATTTCTAAAATTCCCTTTTTATCTGTCACACTTTTACCTGCTTCATTTAATAATTTGTTTATTTCTGTTCTTTTTTGTTTTTGTTTTTCCAGACCTAAAAAAAAGGCTGTACTCCTCTCCCCCTCATACATATATTGTATTTTACTCCTAATGGCTGCACCCCTACTCTTTTTAAGTTCAATCACTCCCAACTGTTCTTTTAAATGTATGTATTTTTCGACATCTACATTATCTACACTGTCAAGCGATGCTATTTCCTCACTTAGTTGTTTTCTCAAATTCTCTTCCTTTCTATTTTCTCTCCACTTTTTCTCTTTACTATAATTGATACACTTTTTTTTAATTCTGACTTTTACACTATCCCACCACACATTCATATCTTCACTCTCATTCCACTCATATCCCACATCATTCAACAATCTTTCCATACTTTTCACAAACATTCCATCATCCAGCAAGCTTGCATTAAAGCACCATATCCCTCCTTTACGTACATTCGTTTCTTTTCTAAACGTGATTTCTATTCCAGCGTGATCGCTCCACATATTAGTTTTATATTCAACTTCTTTAATCCACCTCACTACCTCGCATGTCACCAAAGCATAATCTATTCTAGATTGTTTTAATCTATTCAGTACAATTTGTCTCCTGGAGAACACCCTCTCCCATGGATGTAGCAATCTCCAAATATCAATGCATTGTTTCGTTATCATTATATCTTTAAGTGTCCCCCTGCTCACATCCCCCTTAAACACATTATTTTTTGACACATCGGTGGGTGTCATCGCCACATTAAAGTCACCGATTATTATACAATTCCTTTCCCACCATTTGCTTATTGCAATGAAGAATGTTTTCCTTTCTTTTTCTCCATTCGGTGCATATATATTTATGATTCTTATATTTTTCGTTTCATACACACAGTCTATTACTATTATTCTTCCTTCTTTGTCTCCATAAACCAAATTTACCCCTGTTACCCGACCCGTTTTGACTAAAACCGCCACTCCTCTCGCCCTCGACGTGCCATTGGAGCAGAAAATATGGCCCACAAAGTATTTTTTTATGTCTTCCACCAGGGAATCATCCCACCTGGTCTCCTGCAGGCACAAAACGTCATTCTGCAAGGAAAGAATCGCATGTCTTTTTTCTTTGTTCCTTAGTCCATTCACGTTTATCGAAAATAAATTAAAGGCCATTATCATAAAAATAAAAACAAAAAAAAACGGATTTACAGGGGTTATTGTCAGTCATTATTTGTCCTTACATTTCAATTTTTTCACCAACTTTTTTCGTTGTCCAAGACTTAGTCTTTTTTGCGCACTCGCCAGTTCACTCACATCCATTTCGCTGTCCGTTTCATTGGGACTGGTGCTTTTACCCGTATTATTTAGCGTGATTTTTCTCCCTCCCGCCTGTCCAACACCACTCTCAGGCATCTCCCTCCCCTCTGTGCTCATGCTTACCCCCGGGTCTTCTGCCACGTCCCTTCCGTCTCCTTTTTTCCCTCTCTCGCTCGTTTTTCGCTGCTTCTGCTGTCCTCCCTCTCCAGCCAGCTCCGGCGTCTCCAGCTCGCACTCTGACGCCCGTTCTCCTCCGCTCCCTCCGCTCTGCTCCATTTCTCCGTCACTGTTCTCGTCTTCTCTGATCTCCTTCCTGCTTGCTCCGATCACCTCCTTCTCCTCCGCCTCCTCCTCGTACACCTCCTCCGCCTCGTCTTCATCCTCGTACACCTCCTCCACCTCGTTCTTGCTTTCCTCTCCGTTCTCACACTCACATTCATTTTCTCTTTTTTTACAGTTTGTGCATTTTGTGCTGTTCGCGCTGCACTCTCGCGCAAAGTGTCCCTGCACCCCACAGTTGTGGCACATAAATTCTGGACACTCTCTCAGGATGTGTCCCGGCTGGATGCACATCCTGCACACTTTTTGTTGTCTATCATGTATTACTCTAAAGTATTCGTTCCCCATCACAGTGTTAAACTTTGTGGAGTAAGGGAGTGACTGTACCTGGTCATTAAATCTGACCCGGACAAACCTCGTTCCGTCAGCTATCATTGTTCCAGGCCACATTCTGCGTTTTATTGGTGATGTCGGTTTCACTCCCCATCCCGTCAGCTTCCAA
>NW_026870342.1:307500-315000 GCF_963584025.1 Labrus mixtus
GGCCGTAAGCCATTATTGTGTGCAGAAAGGGGCCTTTTAAAGATGTCATGCCCTTGATTCTGGCTGAATTTTAGGACATGTGAATATGTCTCTATATGATAAAAAAAAACATATGATCAAAAAAATGAAAAAGCTTACAGCACCTGGTATTCCCAGGCGGTCTCCCATTCAAGTACTAAACAGGCCCGACCCTGCTTAGCTTCCAAGATCGGACGAGTTCAGGGTGGTATGGCCATAAGCCATTATTGTGTGCAGAGAGGGGCCTTTTAAAGATGTCATGCCCTTGATTCTGGCTGAATTTTTGGACATGTGAATATGTCTCTATATGATAAAAAAAACATATGATCAAAAAAAATGAAAAAGCTTACAGCACCTGTTATTCCCAGGCGGTCTCCCATCCAAGTACTAACCAGGCCCGACCCTGCTTAGCTTCCGAGATCAGATGAGATCGGGCGTGTTTTTTTTTTTTTTTTTATCTTTTATTATCAAAATTACAAAAACATTTATAATTCTTTCACATCATTTACAACAAATGCTATTATAATACATACACCCTCTAAATTAAACCTCCCCTCTGACGCAAACGGCACCCTAAAAACAATAAAAACATAGCATCAGAAAAAAAAAACTCAAATCACCCCTGATACCCCCAACTCATGACAACTCTTCTGAGTCCCTCCCCCAAAGCAAACACCCCTCTGAAAACAAACCACAAAAACATACAAAAACCCCACAGTATTCTCAAAAAACCACTGAGAAAAAAAAAAAAAAAACACCAAATCAAATCACCCATTTTCCCCATGACCAAAAAAGAAGCCCTCGTACCAAAAAAACAAAAACAAAATAATTTAGACATCCCACATAATTCCCTCCTCATTTACTCTACACACATTCGCACCTTCCACAAACATTCTCACAAACTCACTCTCATTCGCTATGTACAACAATTTAAGATGTGCTTTCCATTCATTCACAAACATTCTCCACACATTCATTTTCTTACTTTCATACAGTGCATAATTCCTTCTGTTAAAAACCGCTTTTCTTGCAAAAGCCAAAATTATATTCATTACATTGTGATTTTTTTGTTTTGTTCCCACCCCCAACAACACCGACAATTCCCACCCCCTTTCATTCCAACACTCATTCTTACTGCATTTCCCCAACATTTCTCTTATTTTTCCCCAAAAATAAACCAATTCCCCACACGTAACAAACAAATGTATTAAATCCTCATCCGTACTTTCACATACACAACATTTTCTTTCATACCTCTCCTTATGGATCTGATGCAGGACGATGCAGGTAAAGATCCTCCTGTGCCTCAGTTTGAAATCTAGGTCAAATATTGCATGTGGTGTATGCGGAATGTTAATGTTCTTCCATATCATGTTGCTTGTTATGTCCGGGTATGTGTCTGTCCATTTTACTTCGGATGTGGGTTTCTGTATTCTATGTGTGATTGCGCACCTATACCAAATTTTTGTAGTGACATCTGTAATGTTGTGTTTCTTCTCCCCTAGGCACAGGGAGATCCCCCCCCACATCGTCCTGCATCACTCCCTCCTTCTCTTTGATTAATTTTTCCCATTCGCTCGACAAAGACAATTTTACATTTGCAAACACTCTCTCAATCACATCCTTTCTGCACACACACCCTTTATTTTTTAAACCCCTCACCACCATTTGTAAATCAAAATCCCCCCCACAGTTCAGTAAATCCCTTATTCTAATATATCCCGCTTTCGACATAGCTTCACACTTAATTACCCTCTCCCCATTTTTAAAATACGGGCTTGAGAGGAAGGGCAGTCGTAGCACTGACCCTCTCGTTCCGCACTCTGGTACAGTCCAGGATGAAACCTGATACCACGCACTGAGTACTTCCTGGAAAAACCGTGGCAAGTGTTTAAATGAATCCAGGTTATTGATCTGGTACAGGTTGTCCTCGTTGTAGAGTCCAAAACTGCACAGATATTGTTTGAAGTGGTTTTTCCAAACTACGTTCCGGTTCTGGTCCATAAATTTGCCTATCAATTTGACTCTTAGTGCTACTTTTTTTGTAAGTAAATCAATCAAAGCTAGCCCCCCCTGATCTTTAGCCCCTATTATTGTTTTGTGAGCTATACTCGCTGCTTTGTTTTTCCAAATAAAGTCCCTAATGGTCTTTGAAATCTCCTTAAAGGCCCAGTCCGGAAGCGTACAAGTACTCAGCGCATGATTCACTTTGGACAACACGAGAGCATTTGTTACGGCTACCCTTCCTCTCAACAATAGACCCCTCGCTTTCCACAAATTCAATGTTTTTTTAATTTTACCCACCACCTCTTTCCATGTTACATCATCACATTCATTCTCATTTTTCCCCATATTCACTCCCAACACTTTTCTTCTCTCACACACCGTTTTAAATCCCCACTTATTAACTAGATTGGATTCCTTACCTAGTAACATAATTTCTGACTTATTTTCATTTACTTTTGCCCCAGATGCTCTTTCATAAGTTTGTACATGTTTTAATATCAATTCTATATCCTCCTCTCCTTTTACCATTATATTCACGTCATCTGCATACTGTATTATTTTTACGTTTTCCTTACCTATACCTTTTATGTTTACGTCTTCCGATATCAGTGCTGCCAGCGGCTCTGCTACCAAGCTGTACAACAGCGCTGACATCGGACATCCTTGTCTCACTGACCTTGATATTTTAAAAGAATCAGTTAGTTCCCCGTTACATTTTATCTTGCTTTCCGCTCCTGTATACAACATATTTATCCATTCTCTCATTCTCTCCCCGAATCCAAACTTCTCTAACACCTTCCCCATGAACCCGTGATCTACTCTGTCAAAAGCTTTATTTAAATCAATCCCTAGCCATATTCCCCCCTCCCCTTCCATATCCCTGACCGTCTGTTTTATTGAAATGATTGAGTCTGCTATGTCTCTGTTTGGTATACTGTATGATTGTGTTTGTTCTATGATTGTTCCTATTACCTCCCTGATTCTATTGGCTATTGTTTTTGCTATGATTTTGTAGTCTGTGTTGAGTAGGCTGATTGGTCTGTAGTTGTCCAGATTTTTATTGTCCCCCTTGTTTTTGTAAAAAATAGTAACCACCCCTTCCCCTAAACTTTTTGGTATATGTTTCACTTTTTCCATATATTTACTCAATTTGTTCACCAAGGGCACCAGCTGCTCTTTGAAAGCTTGGTAGAATTCCGCAGTTAGGCCATCGCTCCCAGGACTTTTGTTTTTGTTTAACCCCTCTAAAGCACTTCTGATTTCTCCCTCTGTAAACTCACAATCACACCACATTTTATCGTCCTCGCTTAGTTTTTTCTTTAAGGCACCCAAAGCTCTGTTCACACTCACGCTATCACACTCCTGTCTCGAAAACAGGCTTTCATAATAGCCCTTTACTATTTCTAAAATTCCCTTTTTATCTGTCACACTTTTACCTGCTTCATTTAATAATTCGTTTATTTCTGTTCTTTTTTGTTTTTGTTTTTCCAGACCTAAAAAAAAGGCTGTACTCCTCTCCCCCTCATACATATATTGTATTTTACTCCTAATGGCTGCACCCCTACTCTTTTTAAGTTCAATCACTCCCAACTGTTCTTTTAAATGTATGTATTTTTCGACATCTACATTATCTACACTGTCAAGCGATGCTATTTCCTCACTTAGTTGTTTTCTCAAATTCTCTTCCTTTCTATTTTCTCTCCACTTTTTCTCTTTACTATAATTGATACACTTTTTTTTAATTCTGACTTTTACACTATCCCACCACACATTCATATCTTCACTCTCATTCCACTCATATCCCACATCATTCAACAATCTTTCCATACTTTTCACAAACATTCCATCATCCAGCAAGCTTGCATTAAAGCACCATATCCCTCCTTTACGTACATTCGTTTCTTTTCTAAACGTGATTTCTATTCCAGCGTGATCGCTCCACATATTAGTTTTATATTCAACTTCTTTAATCCACCTCACTACCTCGCATGTCACCAAAGCATAATCTATTCTAGATTGTTTTAATCTATTTAGTACAATTTGTCTCCTGGAGAACACCCTCCCCCATGGATGTAGCAATCTCCAAATATCAATGCATTGTTTCGTTATCATTATATCTTTAAGTGTCCCCCTGCTTACATCCCCTTTAAACACATTATTTTTTGACACATCGGTGGGTGTCATTGCCACATTAAAGTCACCGATTATTATACAATTCCTTTCCCACCATTTGCTTATTGCAATGAAGAACGTTTTCCTTTCTTTTTCTCCATTCGGTGCATATATATTTATGATTCTTATATTTTTCGTTTCATACACACAGTCTATTACTATTATTCTTCCTTCTTTGTCTCCATAAACCAAATTTACCCCTGTTACCCGACCCGTTTTGACTAAAACCGCCACTCCTCTCGCCCTCGACATGCCATTGGAGCAGAAAATATGGCCCACAAAGTCTTTTTTTATGTCTTCCACCAGGGAATCATCCCACCTGGTCTCCTGCAGGCACAAAACGTCATTCTGCAAGGAAAGAATCGAATGTCTTTTTTCTTTGTTTCTTAGTCCATTCACGTTAATCGAAAATAAATTAAAGGCCATTATCATAAAAATAAAAACAAAAAAAACGGATTTACAGGGGTTATTGTCAGTCATTATTTGTCCTTACATTTCAATTTTTTCACCAACTTTTTTCGTTGTCCAAGACTTAGTCTTTTTTGCGCACTCGCCAGTTCACTCACATCCATTTCGCTGTCCGTTTCATTGGGACTGGTGCTTTTACCCGTATTATTTAGCGTGATTTTTCTCCCTCCCGCCTGTCCAACACCACTCTCAGGCATCTCCCTCCCCTCTGTGCTCATGCTTACCCCCGGGTCTTCTGCCACGTCCCTTCCGTCTCCTTTTTTCCCTCTCTCGCTCGTTTTTCGCTGCTTCTGCTGTCCTCCCTCTCCAGCCAGCTCCGGCGTCTCCAGCTCGCACTCTGACGCCCGTTCTCCTCCGCTCTCTCCGCTCTGCTCCATTTCTCCGTCACTGTTCTCGTCTTCTCTGATCTCCTTCCTGCTTGCTCCGATCACCTCCTTCTCCTCCGCCTCCTCCTCGTACACCTCCTCCGCCTCGTCTTCATCCTCGTACACCTCCTCCACCTCGTTCTTGCTTTCCTCTCCGTTCACACACTCACATTCATTTTCTCTTTTTTTACAGTTTGTGCATTTTGTGCTGTTCGCGCTGCACTCTCGCGCAAAGTGTCCCTGCACCCCACAGTTGTGGCACATAACTTCTGGACACTCTCTCAGGATGTGTCCCGGCTGGATGCACATCCTGCACACTTTTTGTTGTCTATCATGTATTACTCTAAAGTATTCGTTCCCCATCACAGTGTTAAACTTTGTGGAGTAAGGGAGTGACTGTACCTGGTCATTAAATCTGACCCGGACAAACCTCGTTCCGTCAGCTATCATTGTTCCAGGCCACATTCTGCGTTTTATTGGTGATGTCGGTTTCACTCCCCATCCCGTCAGCTTCCAAACTATTTCTTCATCTGTGTTATATACGCTGGCAGGTTTAAAAAAGACACCACCAGCTCATCATTATTTAGTTCTCTCGCCACGACTCTGGTCTCTCCGATTTTAAATCCATCCAGCAGCCTTTCCTTTCCTTTAATGTTGCTCACCGTCACTTCCAGTTTTTCAGGTCCCAGGGTTCTGCACGCCAGCAGGCCCCCACAGATCATTTTTATGTTGCTCATGACGTGATTTAGAGGAACTTTGTCTCCCACCATTTCAATGTTTAGTGTTAGTTTTCTCTCAAAAGACACTTTTGCTTCCTCTTTTTCTGCTCTCTCGCCACCTCTCCCATTCTCTGCATGCGGAGCAATCAGCCCGCCGCTCCTCTCTCTTCCTCTCTCTCCGTCATCCATTCCGTTCCCTGTTTCATTTGCCGTTTTCATCCGTCCTTTTTGTCCGTCGTTCTTCTCGTTGTCGTTTAATCCATTCCTTTGTTTCAGTGCCATGTTTGTTTGTTCACGTTGTTGTCCGTTCTCTTTTCCTTTTTCCATCTCTCCAGTCCGTGGTCCTGTCATCTTTGTGATCCGTCCGTGTGAGTTTGCTCGCGACATACGAGCAAACATTCACAAAAAACAAAAATTCTTCACAAAATTGTGGAAAAAAAACAGGAAAAAAAGGTGAAAAGAAAAACGATCCCCCTAACAGTCAGTGACTGCTGGGGGACATTCACTCAAAATCTGAGGTATTTAAATAAATCCAAAGCGCATCCAAAAAACAAACAAATTAGTCCAGCTGTCCTGCTCAGTACTGACACGTCAGCTCTCCTTCAGCACCACACAAACTCTGACAGCAAAAGGGGCGTGTTCAGGGTGGTATGGCCGTAAGCCATTATTGTGTGCAGAAAGGGGCCTTTTAAAGATGTCATGCCCTTGATTCTGGCTGAATTTTTGGACATGTGAATATGTCTCTATATGATAAGAAAAACATATGATCAAAGAAATGAAAAAGCTTACAGCACCTGGTATTCCCAGGCGGTCTCCCATCCAAGTACTAACCAGGCCCGACCATGCTTATCTTCCGAGATCGGATGAGATCAGGGTGGTATGGCCGTAAGCCATTATTGTGTGCAGAAAGGGGCCTTTTAAAGATGTCATGCCCTTGATTCTGGCTGAATTTTTGGACATGTGAATATGTCTCTATATGATAAAAAAAAAAACATATGATCAAAAATATGAAAAAGCTTACAGCACCTGGTATTCCTAGGCGGTCTCCCATCCAATTACTAACCAGGCCCGACCCTGCTTAGCTTCCGAGATCGGACGAGATCAGGCATGTTCAGGGTGGTATGGCCGTAAGCTGTTATTGTGTGCAGACAGGGGCCTTTTAAAGATGTCATGCCCTTGAGTGTGGCTGAATTTTTGGACATGTGAATATGTCTCTATATGAAAAAAAAAAACATATGATCAAAAAAAATGAAAAAGCTTACAGCACCTGGTATTCCCAGGCGGTCTCCCATCGAAGTACTAAGCATGCCCGACCCTGCTTAGCTTCCGAGATCGGACGAGATCGGGCGTGTTAAGGGTGGTATGGCCGTAAGCCTTTATTGTGTGCAGAAAGGGGCCTTTTAAAGATGTCATGACCTTGATTCTGGCTGAATTTTTGGACATGTGAATATGTCTCTATATGATAAAAAAAAACATATGATCAAAAAAATGAAAAAGCTTACAGCACCTGGTATTCCCAGGCGGTCTCCCATCCAAATACTAAGCAGGCCTAACCCTGCTTAGCTTCCGAGATCGGACGGGTTCAGGGTGGTATGGCCGTAAGCCATTATTGTGTGCAGAAAGGGGCCTTTTAAAGATGTCATGCCCTTGATTCTGGCTGAATTTTTGGACATGTGAATATGTCTCTATATGATAAAAAAAAACATATGATCAAAAAAAATGAAAAAGCTTACAGCACCTGGTATTCCCAG
>NW_026870343.1:0-125000 GCF_963584025.1 Labrus mixtus
CTGTGATGGCTGCAAAATAATGTTCAGGGGAAATGAGACAACTTCAACTCAGTCAAGTTTGTATGTATTGCACGTTTAAGACAGCGTCTGCTGGCGCACTCACACTAGGCCCAGTTGTCCCGTACCGTGCTAAAGCCAATCGCTTCGTCCAAGCATGCCAGGGGAAGTGTATCGTGCACTAGTCAAATGAACTGGACTTTAGGGGTGAAGCATGTGAGTGCGCCCTAAGAGGCAGAACCAGACTCATGATGGACAGCCGTCTGCTGAGATTGTGTTGGGATAGAGGGAGATGCAGGAAGAAGAGAAGGATAGAGACAAACAACAAAGAATACGATCTATTTATAGCTACAATGTCAGTTGATCAGTGCACCTTTTAAATTTGTTATAAAAAAACTGAATTCCTCTTTAGCGAGTCAAATAGATTAGCTGGAGTAATTGTGTGATTTTGGCGTTTCTGTGTGTTTTGCCAGGTGTGGGACATGTTCGGTGTGTTCTTCGCCAACCACCCAGACCTGAGGCGTATTCTGACCGACTACGGCTTCGAGGGTCATCCCTTCAGGAAGGACTTTCCTCTCTCGGGATACGTGGAGGTGAGTGCTGACAACAACACGTCCTGCTGCAACAGTGCAGCTTGGTCTGTTTTAATCTGCCTCATCTGTGAATTAATAATTTTGTTTCCTTCCAAAAATAAATGCAGTAGTATTGGCATGGTGTCAGTGAGACTGGCAGGATGGAAGCTGTGCCCAGACGTTTAGTCTCAACCTCTGCTGGAGCCTGTGTTTGTGTTTTTTTATTCAATTATTTATAGAGCTCATGGTAATGAAGTCAGGGCTCCCACCGGCCCTGAACACATCCTCTATAGTTCCTGCCAAGAAAGGATAATTTATCCTCAAAGTACTTTCAGTAGTACTTTAAGTGCATCTATTTCCTTGAAGGAATAAATAATTAAATTAGCCTCTTAGATCTGGTTTTAAAAATGTATCATCTGGTCAGGATCTCATAAAAGAAAAAGCTCCTTGTGGATTATTTCTTGTTACATTTTTGAGTTTTTTTTTAGTCTTTGGGATGCATCAATGATAACCTCAAAAACCCTCAAACTGCTTTGAAGAGATGTAAACATGCATTCATATTGACAACTGACGCGTGTCTCCCTCCTCAGGTGCGCTATGATGACGAGGTGAAGCGCGTGGTGGCTGAGCCCGTGGAGCTGTCGCAGGAGTTCAGGAAGTTTGACCTGAACACGCCCTGGGAGGTTTTCCCGGCGCACAGGGAGCCCAAAGACGCCCCGCCCAAACTGGAGGCTGGAGAGGCTCCTGAGAAGAAATGACGTCCCTCATGATTCATCCCCACGTTCTGTCTGTCCGAGTCATTTTGGGATCCCCCGCCCCCCAACTGAACAAAGCCACCTGAATATTTATGTAAATAAAACTAAGAATAAAACAATCCTGAAAAGAGATTTTTTTGTGGTGCTGTAAGTTATCTGGTCAACTGTGTGTGTACACCTGAACTTTACCCCTCTAAATGTGACTCCACATTTCATCCCTTACCCTTACAACCTTCTAAAATCAGCTGCTGATATTTCAGCATCCTCTTTTCTGGTTTCAGCATTTCAGTGTGTCTCCTTGCTGCCTGGATTTCCTCCTGATTAGGCCCAGTCGTCATGGTTTATTTTGCCTTTGTCAGATAGGAAAGATGAAGAGAGACAGGAAAAGTTGGGAGGAGAGAGTGGTGGGCGACATGCAGCAAAAGGCTGACAACCGTCGCTGTGAAGAGGACTACAGCCTCCATACGTGGGGCGTGCGACTATCGGCTCCCCGTCATCGTTTATTTTGACAAAGATTTTCTAAACTTCAGGCTAAGAAAGCTTAAAGAAAAATAGACCTAATAAAAAGAGGACAAGGGGGTGTTCAGAATTTTTGGCCATTTATTTGATCAACTGAATCATTCGATCGTTTGCTAAATTGACTGAATTATGAATCATCATTTCAATAATTACTAAGAGTCTTTAAGACCTATAAAAACTTTCTCTGTAAAGCGTACATTTGTGACACATGCTGGATAATGTCACTGAAACAGCTGAAGAGAGCACACTTGCTGTTCCCAACCCACTTTTGCCATCACTATGGACACACAAGCAGGTGTACCTATGTAATATACTGTAGGTTAATTAATCAATCCTATAGGGGTGAACTGTTGCCTGTATTATTTATTTATTTATATCTTATAGTCACTGTTGAATATTTATAAACTAAACACAAATTACAAACTCATTCAATAAATTGATCAATCTAAAATCAACTAAAAGAAAGTGGTCATGATAGAAAGATAATTCAACATCTTGTGTTCAACTCCTACAAAGTGAAGTTTTCCCGCGCCGCGAGCCGCGAGCCGCCTCCCCTCCTCCTCCCCCTCCCCTTCGCGTGAGCTATGTGAGCTGCAGACAGACAGCAGGGAGATGAGGAGCGGCCTTTAAGGTAAGCAAACTTGATGTTTCTTTTAAGAGTTTATCAGGTTTTTATGCCATGTGGTTCATCCAGTCATGTTATGACAGTGAACTCACAAAAAATGTGAAACTGATAATTTTCTGTGAAGTTGGTGAAGATAAATTGATATTTATCCACAAAGCTAACTAACGTTAGCTAACGTGCAACTCGCTAGCTAACGTTAGCTAGCGAGTTGCACTCTGGCTAAGTAAGCTGGGTAGAAAACAAGCTTTAGCAAGTTGTTCTGGTGATGGATAGTCTTATTAAACATCAGAATAACTGAACTGCAGCAAGCCACCATCAAGACTGTCATTTCAAGGTAATATTAGCAGGGTTGCCAACTTTCAGGAATTGCTTGGTGTGAGATTAGTTAGGGAGTGGTAGGATGGACACTGAAACATGATATTAAACGGTCACCTGGGCTAAATTATTAAAGACAGTAGTATTGATAAGCTCTGACATTACTGGTTCTTTTATCTGTACTTTTTTAATGTTTTGGTGTCATTTCTCTGTGTCAGAGCTGACAGCTCAGACACAGAGAGGAGCTCCTCATACTCTTTACTGTAAGTACAATAAACCTTCAGGAGAAAAATGCCAGTGCTTTATCAATACACCTGTTCAACGAGCATAAACATGTAAATGTGTAGAAAGTGATATTTCAATCTGCTCTGTCCCCAGTCATTTAACTGTTTAGCTTATTGTGCCAGTATCTTAAAATCTGACAAATACTGACTGATGTCTGTGTTCTAAATTCTTTCTAAACTTCACTCAGTATTTTGATGTTAGGAATATGATTTATTATATACAGTGGGTCCAGAAAGTATTCAGACCCCTTTACATTTTTCACTCTGTTTCATTGCAGCCATTTGCTAAAATCAAAAAAGTTCATTGTATTTCTCATTAATGTACACTCAGCACCCCATCTTGACAGAAAAAAAACAGAAATGTAGAAATATTTGCTAATTTATTAAAAAAGAAAAACTGAAATATCACATGGTCATAAGTATTCAGACCCTTTGCTGTGACACTCATATTTAACTCACATGCTGTCCATTTCTTCTGATCCTCCTTGAGATGGTTCTGCTCCTTCATTGGAGTCCAGCTGTGTTTAATTAAACTGATTGGACTTGATTAGGAAAGGCACACACCTGTCTATATAAGACCTTACAGCTCACAGTGCATGTCAGAGCAAATGAGAATCATGAGGTCGAAGGAACTGCCCAGGTGTGAAAAACTTGTTGCATCATTCCCAAGAAGACTCATGGCTGTACTAGCTCAGAAGGGTGCTTCTACTCAATGCTGAGCAAAGGGTCTGAATACTTATGACCATGTGATATTTCAGTTTTTCTTTTTTAATAAATTTGCAAAAATTTCTACATTTCTGTTTTTTTTTCTGTCAAGATGGGGTGCTGAGTGTACATTAATGAGAAATAAAATGAACTTTTTTGATTTTAGCAAATGGCTGCAATGAAACAGAGTGAAAAATGTAAAGGGGTCTGAATACTTTCCGGACCCACTGTATATAGATATATTCTTGTGTGCATAATAAAATAACGAGTGTGTGTGAGAGAAGGGTAAATACCTTGAGCTACACACTGAGGATCACAACAGGTTTCCTCCAGGTAAATCCACTGCATTTGCTACTTAAGAGATTTGATTATGAGGGTAAAAAGCCTGCATTAGTTTGTGACTAAGCTATCAATATAAAATGTATATCCTGGTATAAAGGAAACTAATAAATGTATGTTAGCTTAACTGGGTGGCTCACATATGTTAATTATACATGAAATATTCTGTCAAACAGATGACATGGCTGGCAATGAAGCGATAATGGAGAGATCTGTGAGGAGAAGACGAGTCCGTCCTCAACAGGATGCCGAACAACACATTAAACTGAAAACTGACAAGGCTGGTCTCACAGAGCATTTTATCAACCCATACAAAGGTAAGTTCTTACATTTTGCAAGTAGTGTTTGTGTCAGTTGTACACAGCCTATTAATAATAATAATGTTGAATTACACTATGTAAATTCAAAATTCATCATTGCTTCCTATGCGTATCTCATTTACACAAGGCTACTTTGTACTGGCAGTGTGGATTGGCTATTAACATTTTAAAGCTGGGTTAGACAACTTTTTAGAGCCATTTTGGTTATATTTAGTGAAAGTCTTTTACCTTGCAAAACATGGGAGTTGCTAGTCTACCACCGCCTCAATTAATTAGTTAGATTAGTTTAAGCCCAGTTCAGACCAAAGATTTGCGACGAGACGAAACGAAACCGTTTTAGAATGTTGCAGGTAAACGTTGCAGCAGTGTGAACTGGCCCGTTTCGTCTCGAATCAAACCGGCTGATGTTGTCGCCTGTGACTCAACTTGTCAAGTCTCCAGCAGCTGATTTTAGAATGTAAGTCATAGCCAATCAGCTCGTAGCAAAGTCTGCTGGTTGAAATGGCAGTTTGGGATGGAGGCTCAATGAGAGAGAGAGAGAGAGAGGGTTGAGCGAGTATACACTTAATAGGGAGAGGGAGCGCAGTAATCGAGAACAAAGCAGTGAATCAGGGAAATAAAACGATATTTAGATATTTTAGTTTCATCACTACTAGAAATGTAGCTGTAGCAAGTATCTCTTTGTCCTCATTTATATTTTATGATGCTACAAATTCTATACAGTTACGAAAAAAGCCTGAAAAGTCAGAAGTTTCATATACACAGCAACATAAACTTGCCTTTAGCTGACATTAATAATTAACGTGTATTTCTCTCGGTTTAACAGCATTAGCAAGTGATGGTGGCAGCACTGGCAAGCAAACACAAAAATATGTAATTTTAAAAAACACCAAAGTTAACCACTCACAAAGCTAACATTAGTAGCAAACTAACGTTGATAGCTTATGCAGCCGAGCTTAACATGTTTGCTAACTTGACGGACCTATCTGGGTGCGTTTTCAGCTTCCTGATAAAATTTGATGTGGTCGATCCAGCGCCCTTTATGTTCATATTACAGACGTTGTATTCGGTGATTATTTTGTTGAGGCTTTGCGTGAAGTTATTAAAGCCAGGCGATATGACAAATGGTAATAAAACTGCAGCAGCAGCAGCAGCAGGTGATGTGCTCACCATGGTGTCACCTGTGGAGCGTGGCCGCTCGCGCACCAGAGGGAATGACATTCTGCTTGTGATGTTAATGCACCAAAAAGTACAAAAATAAAAAGATTGTGCACAAGTCCCAAATCTCAAGTCTGAGTCGAGTCTCAAGTCTTTGGGGGGCGAGTCCAAGTCAAGTCTCAAGTCACATTTGTGTGCAACTTAAAGTTATACTCTGTAAGATTTTCATCTATTTAATTGCCTTTTAAGTTACTATCTATCAAAGAGTGAGTTAAAACAATGGTGATTGATCATATGACCCACTAATGAAAGCACTTCTACTTGCCTTTTTGCCAAGTTTTTCAATATCTGTGTCTGTGGCGACAGTCCCGGGCTAGATGTAATAGGCCGCCATGTTAGTGACGCTGCTGACAGCGGTTGGTCTGTCGGCCGAGATCGTCACTAACGGTTATGCTGCGTTCACTTGTAAACGGAAATTGGGAACTTCCAACTTCTGAGTCAGGCTTGTAGTAAGGGCAGAAGTGTAATAGGAACATGTGTGTATGGATTTAAGAGGGTAACATATAGACATAGGGGACGGACTGGAAGTAGAGAGGTGAATGTGTTTCAATAAAGTTTACAAAAGAGCAAAAAAAAAAAAAAGTCAACACATATTGACCGTGAACGTGACAAGATGGAGGGCTCTGAAAGAACAGGCTCGCCTGCAATTACATCTTACTGTCAAAGAGGCCGCTAGAAACAATGTATCTCAAATGTTATGGCGTACAAGTTTAAGTGCTACTCAAGTCCAAGTCTGAAACTCAAGTCCCCATCTCTGATAGGGTATTTTTATGTTACACTACTGTTGCACAGCTTTGCCTTAGCTTGCAAAGTATTAGGCTCCAATTTGAAAGATGGTAGACTGTGCTAGTGGATAAAAAATAGTAATTGGTGTTTTTTCTTACTTTAAAGGTCGAGGTGTGCTTGCTGTGGAGGTTTTCAACAAAGGAGATTTCGTGCTTGAATACCGTGGTAAACTTTTCAAACAGGATGGTCTTCTTACGAAGAACTACAATGACACAGAAGCAGTATTCCTGTTTGACTTCAAATGGAAAGGGGGATGTTGGTGGTAAGTTATAATAAATATGCTTTTGTTGGCAGGTGTAATACATTACAATAGTTTTAGGAAATGAGCTTTGAATGGCCTGTTAACCTAAGGATATCCCAATTTCTAACAAACCATGCAAGAGACTCACCACCCCGGTAGTACCCTGTAAATGTATATTGCTGCAAGCTACCTCAATTGTTTGCTCAGCTTTCAAATAAAACGTGCCCTTCTTAACACTGTAGCCAAACAAAGTAGGTAACTTCCACTCTTAACATCAATATTCTTTTCCTTAAGTCTTGATGCATCTGTTGAAGACAAGTCACTGGGAAGGCTTGTGAATGATGACCACATCAAGCCTAACTGTAGGATAAAAGCTATTGATGTTGGTGGGATGCCACATCTTTGCCTGTTTGCCCTAAGAGACATCGCCCCAGGTGAAGAAATACCTTACAATTACGGGGATTCAGACTGGCCTTGGCGCAGACAGGTACAATTTGTTTAATGTTGATAATAGTTGTTTTGGTCATTTTCAGATGAAACTGATCTCATTGTGTCTTGAGATTTGACCTATATCATGATTGTTTTAATTTTTTTCCGGTTTCCTTTTCCATCAGAAAATGGCACCTGATGTCAGCGAGCAGCTGACACCTGATGTCAGGGACAGACCTCAGGTAGGGGCCAGTTTATAAAATACTACTTAATCTCTTAGAGATTGTAAGGTATTTGTTCTCAGTGTAGTACTCAGTGGGTTTCAGAGTATGTATTATTGTCCAGTGTTTCTCTTATGACAACCCAAGTAGTAATGTACTGTAAGGACAATGATCTGTGTTTGGAATGTCTCCCAAAGTACTGACAGACTTACATACTGGTGTTTTAACATTATACATAGATGAATGTCCCCAATTAGGTATGAGTAGCTTGTGTGTGTGTGTGAGTTTGAACGACCCCAAAAGTAATAATATAATAATAATAATAACAATAATAATAATAATTATTATTATTGTTATTATTATTATCTTTATATATAGAGCACTCTTCTTAATCCATATGACAAAGTGCTTCATAAAGGCATCAAAATGAAATTCATAAAATCATCACGTTTTAAAAGAAAACATATAGAAAACAATTTAGTGTCTAAAACCCAATGCATATCAAGATGCATATCACATGCTGTCCATTTCTTCTGATCCTCCTTGAGATGGTTCTGCTCCTTCATTGGAGTCCAGCTGTGTTTAATTAAACTGATTGGACTTGATTAGGAAAGGCACACACCTGTCTATATAAGACCTTACAGCTCACAGTGCATGTCAGAGCAAATGAGAATCATGAGGTCGAAGGAACTGCCCAGGTGTGAAAAACTTGTTGCATCATTCCCAAGAAGACTCATGGCTGTACTAGCTCAGAAGGGTGCTTCTACTCAATGCTGAGCAAAGGGTCTGAATACTTATGACCATGTGATATTTCAGTTTTTCTTTTTTAATAAATTTGCAAAAATTTCTACATTTCTGTTTTTTTTTCTGTCAAGATGGGGTGCTGAGTGTACATTAATGAGAAATAAAATGAACTTTTTTGATTTTAGCAAATGGCTGCAATGAAACAGAGTGAAAAATGTAAAGGGGTCTGAATACTTTCCGGACCCACTGTATATAGATATATTCTTGTGTGCATAATAAAATAACGAGTGTGTGTGAGAGAAGGGTAAATACCTTGAGCTACACACTGAGGATCACAACAGGTTTCCTCCAGGTAAATCCACTGCATTTGCTACTTAAGAGATTTGATTATGAGGGTAAAAAGCCTGCATTAGTTTGTGACTAAGCTATCAATATAAAATGTATATCCTGGTATAAAGGAAACTAATAAATGTATGTTAGCTTAACTGGGTGGCTCACATATGTTAATTATACATGAAATATTCTGTCAAACAGATGACATGGCTGGCAATGAAGCGATAATGGAGAGATCTGTGAGGAGAAGACGAGTCCGTCCTCAACAGGATGCCGAACAACACATTAAACTGAAAACTGACAAGGCTGGTCTCACAGAGCATTTTATCAACCCATACAAAGGTAAGTTCTTACATTTTGCAAGTAGTGTTTGTGTCAGTTGTACACAGCCTATTAATAATAATAATGTTGAATTACACTATGTAAATTCAAAATTCATCATTGCTTCCTATGCGTATCTCATTTACACAAGGCTACTTTGTACTGGCAGTGTGGATTGGCTATTAACATTTTAAAGCTGGGTTAGACAACTTTTTAGAGCCATTTTGGTTATATTTAGTGAAAGTCTTTTACCTTGCAAAACATGGGAGTTGCTAGTCTACCACCGCCTCAATTAATTAGTTAGATTAGTTTAAGCCCAGTTCAGACCAAAGATTTGCGACGAGACGAAACGAAACCGTTTTAGAACGTTGCAGGTAAACGTTGCAGCAGTGTGAACTGGCCCGTTTCGTCTCGAATCAAACCGGCTGATGTTGTCGCCTGTGACTCAACTTGTCAAGTCTCCAGCAGCTGATTTTAGAATGTAAGTCATAGCCAATCAGCTCGTAGCAAAGTCTGCTGGTTGAAATGGCAGTTTGGGATGGAGGCTCAATGAGAGAGAGAGAGAGAGGGTTGAGCGAGTATACACTTAATAGGGAGAGGGAGCGCAGTAATCGAGAACAAAGCAGTGAATCAGGGAAATAAAACGATATTTAGATATTTTAGTTTCATCACTACTAGAAATGTAGCTGTAGCAAGTATCTCTTTGTCCTCATTTATATTTTATGATGCTACAAATTCTATACAGTTACGAAAAAAGCCTGAAAAGTCAGAAGTTTCATATACACAGCAACATAAACTTGCCTTTAGCTGACATTAATAATTAACGTGTATTTCTCTCGGTTTAACAGCATTAGCAAGTGATGGTGGCAGCACTGGCAAGCAAACACAAAAATATGTAATTTTAAAAAACACCAAAGTTAACCACTCACAAAGCTAACATTAGTAGCAAACTAACGTTGATAGCTTATGCAGCCGAGCTTAACATGTTTGCTAACTTGACGGACCTATCTGGGTGCGTTTTCAGCTTCCTGATAAAATTTGATGTGGTCGATCCAGCGCCCTTTATGTTCATATTACAGACGTTGTATTCGGTGATTATTTTGTTGAGGCTTTGCGTGAAGTTATTAAAGCCAGGCGATATGACAAATGGTAATAAAACTGCAGCAGCAGCAGGTGATGTGCTCACCATGGTGTCACCTGTGGAGCGTGGCCGCTCGCGCACCAGAGGGAATGACATTCTGCTTGTGATGTTAATGCACCAAAAAGTACAAAAATAAAAAGATTGTGCACAAGTCCCAAATCTCAAGTCTGAGTCGAGTCTCAAGTCTTTGGGGGGCGAGTCCAAGTCAAGTCTCAAGTCACATTTGTGTGCAACTTAAAGTTATACTCTGTAAGATTTTCATCTATTTAATTGCCTTTTAAGTTACTATCTATCAAAGAGTGAGTTAAAACAATGGTGATTGATCATATGACCCACTAATGAAAGCACTTCTACTTGCCTTTTTGCCAAGTTTTTCAATATCTGTGTCTGTGGCGACAGTCCCGGGCTAGATGTAATAGGCCGCCATGTTAGTGACGCTGCTGACAGCGGTTGGTCTGTCGGCCGAGATCGTCACTAACGGTTATGCTGCGTTCACTTGTAAACGGAAATTGGGAACTTCCAACTTCTGAGTCAGGCTTGTAGTAAGGGCAGAAGTGTAATAGGAACATGTGTGTATGGATTTAAGAGGGTAACATATAGACATAGGGGACGGACTGGAAGTAGAGAGGTGAATGTGTTTCAATAAAGTTTACAAAAGAGCAAAAAAAAAAAAAAGTCAACACATATTGACCGTGAACGTGACAAGATGGAGGGCTCTGAAAGAACAGGCTCGCCTGCAATTACATCTTACTGTCAAAGAGGCCGCTAGAAACAATGTATCTCAAATGTTATGGCGTACAAGTTTAAGTGCTACTCAAGTCCAAGTCTGAAACTCAAGTCCCCATCTCTGATAGGGTATTTTTATGTTACACTACTGTTGCACAGCTTTGCCTTAGCTTGCAAAGTATTAGGCTCCAATTTGAAAGATGGTAGACTGTGCTAGTGGATAAAAAATAGTAATTGGTGTTTTTTCTTACTTTAAAGGTCGAGGTGTGCTTGCTGTGGAGGTTTTCAACAAAGGAGATTTCGTGCTTGAATACCGTGGTAAACTTTTCAAACAGGATGGTCTTCTTACGAAGAACTACAATGACACAGAAGCAGTATTCCTGTTTGACTTCAAATGGAAAGGGGGATGTTGGTGGTAAGTTATAATAAATATGCTTTTGTTGGCAGGTGTAATACATTACAATAGTTTTAGGAAATGAGCTTTGAATGGCCTGTTAACCTAAGGATATCCCAATTTCTAACAAACCATGCAAGAGACTCACCACCCCGGTAGTACCCTGTAAATGTATATTGCTGCAAGCTACCTCAATTGTTTGCTCAGCTTTCAAATAAAACGTGCCCTTCTTAACACTGTAGCCAAACAAAGTAGGTAACTTCCACTCTTAACATCAATATTCTTTTCCTTAAGTCTTGATGCATCTGTTGAAGACAAGTCACTGGGAAGGCTTGTGAATGATGACCACATCAAGCCTAACTGTAGGATAAAAGCTATTGATGTTGGTGGGATGCCACATCTTTGCCTGTTTGCCCTAAGAGACATCGCCCCAGGTGAAGAAATACCTTACAATTACGGGGATTCAGACTGGCCTTGGCGCAGACAGGTACAATTTGTTTAATGTTGATAATAGTTGTTTTGGTCATTTTCAGATGAAACTGATCTCATTGTGTCTTGAGATTTGACCTATATCATGATTGTTTTAATTTTTTTCCGGTTTCCTTTTCCATCAGAAAATGGCACCTGATGTCAGCGAGCAGCTGACACCTGATGTCAGGGACAGACCTCAGGTAGGGGCCAGTTTATAAAATACTACTTAATCTCTTAGAGATTGTAAGGTATTTGTTCTCAGTGTAGTACTCAGTGGGTTTCAGAGTATGTATTATTGTCCAGTGTTTCTCTTATGACAACCCAAGTAGTAATGTACTGTAAGGACAATGATCTGTGTTTGGAATGTCTCCCAAAGTACTGACAGACTTACATACTGGTGTTTTAACATTATACATAGATGAATGTCCCCAATTAGGTATGAGTAGCTTGTGTGTGTGTGTGAGTTTGAACGACCCCAAAAGTAATAATATAATAATAATAATAACAATAATAATAATAATTATTATTATTGTTATTATTATTATCTTTATATATAGAGCACTCTTCTTAATCCATATGACAAAGTGCTTCATAAAGGCATCAAAATGAAATTCATAAAATCATCACGTTTTAAAAGAAAACATATAGAAAACAATTTAGTGTCTAAAACGCAATGCATATCAAGATGCATATCACATGCTGTCCATTTCTTCTGATCCTCCTTGAGATGGTTCTGCTCCTTCATTGGAGTCCAGCTGTGTTTAATTAAACTGATTGGACTTGATTAGGAAAGGCACACACCTGTCTATATAAGACCTTACAGCTCACAGTGCATGTCAGAGCAAATGAGAATCATGAGGTCGAAGGAACTGCCCAGGTGTGAAAAACTTGTTGCATCATTCCCAAGAAGACTCATGGCTGTACTAGCTCAGAAGGGTGCTTCTACTCAATGCTGAGCAAAGGGTCTGAATACTTATGACCATGTGATATTTCAGTTTTTCTTTTTTAATAAATTTGCAAAAATTTCTACATTTCTGTTTTTTTTTCTGTCAAGATGGGGTGCTGAGTGTACATTAATGAGAAATAAAATGAACTTTTTTGATTTTAGCAAATGGCTGCAATGAAACAGAGTGAAAAATGTAAAGGGGTCTGAATACTTTCCGGACCCACTGTATATAGATATATTCTTGTGTGCATAATAAAATAACGAGTGTGTGTGAGAGAAGGGTAAATACCTTGAGCTACACACTGAGGATCACAACAGGTTTCCTCCAGGTAAATCCACTGCATTTGCTACTTAAGAGATTTGATTATGAGGGTAAAAAGCCTGCATTAGTTTGTGACTAAGCTATCAATATAAAATGTATATCCTGGTATAAAGGAAACTAATAAATGTATGTTAGCTTAACTGGGTGGCTCACATATGTTAATTATACATGAAATATTCTGTCAAACAGATGACATGGCTGGCAATGAAGCGATAATGGAGAGATCTGTGAGGAGAAGACGAGTCCGTCCTCAACAGGATGCCGAACAACACATTAAACTGAAAACTGACAAGGCTGGTCTCACAGAGCATTTTATCAACCCAAACAAAGGTAAGTTCTTACATTTTGCAAGTAGTGTTTGTGTCAGTTGTACACAGCCTATTAATAATAATAATGTTGAATTACACTATGTAAATTCAAAATTCATCATTGCTTCCTATGCGTATCTCATTTACACAAGGCTACTTTGTACTGGCAGTGTGGATTGGCTATTAACATTTTAAAGCTGGGTTAGACAACTTTTTAGAGCCATTTTGGTTATATTTAGTGAAAGTCTTTTACCTTGCAAAACATGGGAGTTGCTAGTCTACCACCGCCTCAATTAATTAGTTAGATTAGTTTAAGCCCAGTTCAGACCAAAGATTTGCGACGAGACGAAACGAAACCGTTTTAGAATGTTGCAGGTAAACGTTGCAGCAGTGTGAACTGGCCCGTTTCGTCTCGAATCAAACCGGCTGATGTTGTCGCCTGTGACTCAACTTGTCAAGTCTCCAGCAGCTGATTTTAGAATGTAAGTCATAGCCAATCAGCTCGTAGCAAAGTCTGCTGGTTGAAATGGCAGTTTGGGATGGAGGCTCAATGAGAGAGAGAGAGAGAGGGTTGAGCGAGTATACACTTAATAGGGAGAGGGAGCGCAGTAATCGAGAACAAAGCAGTGAATCAGGGAAATAAAACGATATTTAGATATTTTAGTTTCATCACTACTAGAAATGTAGCTGTAGCAAGTATCTCTTTGTCCTCATTTATATTTTATGATGCTACAAATTCTATACAGTTACGAAAAAAGCCTGAAAAGTCAGAAGTTTCATATACACAGCAACATAAACTTGCCTTTAGCTGACATTAATAATTAACGTGTATTTCTCTCGGTTTAACAGCATTAGCAAGTGATGGTGGCAGCACTGGCACGCAAACACAAAAATATGTAATTTTAAAAAACACCAAAGTTAACCACTCACAAAGCTAACATTAGTAGCAAACTAACGTTGATAGCTTATGCAGCCGAGCTTAACATGTTTGCTAACTTGACGGACCTATCTGGGTGCGTTTTCAGCTTCCTGATAAAATTTGATGTGGTCGATCCAGCGCCCTTTATGTTCATATTACAGACGTTGTATTCGGTGATTATTTTGTTGAGGCTTTGCGTGAAGTTATTAAAGCCAGGCGATATGACAAATGGTAATAAAACTGCAGCAGCAGCAGCAGCAGGTGATGTGCTCACCATGGTGTCACCTGTGGAGCGTGGCCGCTCGCGCACCAGAGGGAATGACATTCTGCTTGTGATGTTAATGCACCAAAAAGTACAAAAATAAAAAGATTGTGCACAAGTCCCAAATCTCAAGTCTGAGTCGAGTCTCAAGTCTTTGGGGGGCGAGTCCAAGTCAAGTCTCAAGTCACATTTGTGTGCAACTTAAAGTTATACTCTGTAAGATTTTCATCTATTTAATTGCCTTTTAAGTTACTATCTATCAAAGAGTGAGTTAAAACAATGGTGATTGATCATATGACCCACTAATGAAAGCACTTCTACTTGCCTTTTTGCCAAGTTTTTCAATATCTGTGTCTGTGGCGACAGTCCCGGGCTAGATGTAATAGGCCGCCATGTTAGTGACGCTGCTGACAGCGGTTGGTCTGTCGGCCGAGATCGTCACTAACGGTTATGCTGCGTTCACTTGTAAACGGAAATTGGGAACTTCCAACTTCTGAGTCAGGCTTGTAGTAAGGGCAGAAGTGTAATAGGAACATGTGTGTATGGATTTAAGAGGGTAACATATAGACATAGGGGACGGACTGGAAGTAGAGAGGTGAATGTGTTTCAATAAAGTTTACAAAAGAGCAAAAAAAAAAAAAAGTCAACACATATTGACCGTGAACGTGACAAGATGGAGGGCTCTGAAAGAACAGGCTCGCCTGCAATTACATCTTACTGTCAAAGAGGCCGCTAGAAACAATGTATCTCAAATGTTATGGCGTACAAGTTTAAGTGCTACTCAAGTCCAAGTCTGAAACTCAAGTCCCCATCTCTGATAGGGTATTTTTATGTTACACTACTGTTGCACAGCTTTGCCTTAGCTTGCAAAGTATTAGGCTCCAATTTGAAAGATGGTAGACTGTGCTAGTGGATAAAAAATAGTAATTGGTGTTTTTTCTTACTTTAAAGGTCGAGGTGTGCTTGCTGTGGAGGTTTTCAACAAAGGAGATTTCGTGCTTGAATACCGTGGTAAACTTTTCAAACAGGATGGTCTTCTTACGAAGAACTACAATGACACAGAAGCAGTATTCCTGTTTGACTTCAAATGGAAAGGGGGATGTTGGTGGTAAGTTATAATAAATATGCTTTTGTTGGCAGGTGTAATACATTACAATAGTTTTAGGAAATGAGCTTTGAATGGCCTGTTAACCTAAGGATATCCCAATTTCTAACAAACCATGCAAGAGACTCACCACCCCGGTAGTACCCTGTAAATGTATATTGCTGCAAGCTACCTCAATTGTTTGCTCAGCTTTCAAATAAAACGTGCCCTTCTTAACACTGTAGCCAAACAAAGTAGGTAACTTCCACTCTTAACATCAATATTCTTTTCCTTAAGTCTTGATGCATCTGTTGAAGACAAGTCACTGGGAAGGCTTGTGAATGATGACCACATCAAGCCTAACTGTAGGATAAAAGCTATTGATGTTGGTGGGATGCCACATCTTTGCCTGTTTGCCCTAAGAGACATCGCCCCAGGTGAAGAAATACCTTACAATTACGGGGATTCAGACTGGCCTTGGCGCAGACAGGTACAATTTGTTTAATGTTGATAATAGTTGTTTTGGTCATTTTCAGATGAAACTGATCTCATTGTGTCTTGAGATTTGACCTATATCATGATTGTTTTAATTTTTTTCCGGTTTCCTTTTCCATCAGAAAATGGCACCTGATGTCAGCGAGCAGCTGACACCTGATGTCAGGGACAGACCTCAGGTAGGGGCCAGTTTATAAAATACTACTTAATCTCTTAGAGATTGTAAGGTATTTGTTCTCAGTGTAGTACTCAGTGGGTTTCAGAGTATGTATTATTGTCCAGTGTTTCTCTTATGACAACCCAAGTAGTAATGTACTGTAAGGACAATGATCTGTGTTTGGAATGTCTCCCAAAGTACTGACAGACTTACATACTGGTGTTTTAACATTATACATAGATGAATGTCCCCAATTAGGTATGAGTAGCTTGTGTGTGTGTGTGAGTTTGAACGACCCCAAAAGTAATAATATAATAATAATAATAACAATAATAATAATAATTATTATTATTGTTATTATTATTATCTTTATATATAGAGCACTCTTCTTAATCCATATGACAAAGTGCTTCATAAAGGCATCAAAATGAAATTCATAAAATCATCACGTTTTAAAAGAAAACATATAGAAAACAATTTAGTGTCTAAAACGCAATGCATATCAAGATGCATATCACATGCTGTCCATTTCTTCTGATCCTCCTTGAGATGGTTCTGCTCCTTCATTGGAGTCCAGCTGTGTTTAATTAAACTGATTGGACTTGATTAGGAAAGGCACACACCTGTCTATATAAGACCTTACAGCTCACAGTGCATGTCAGAGCAAATGAGAATCATGAGGTCGAAGGAACTGCCCAGGTGTGAAAAACTTGTTGCATCATTCCCAAGAAGACTCATGGCTGTACTAGCTCAGAAGGGTGCTTCTACTCAATGCTGAGCAAAGGGTCTGAATACTTATGACCATGTGATATTTCAGTTTTTCTTTTTTAATAAATTTGCAAAAATTTCTACATTTCTGTTTTTTTTTCTGTCAAGATGGGGTGCTGAGTGTACATTAATGAGAAATAAAATGAACTTTTTTGATTTTAGCAAATGGCTGCAATGAAACAGAGTGAAAAATGTAAAGGGGTCTGAATACTTTCCGGACCCACTGTATATAGATATATTCTTGTGTGCATAATAAAATAACGAGTGTGTGTGAGAGAAGGGTAAATACCTTGAGCTACACACTGAGGATCACAACAGGTTTCCTCCAGGTAAATCCACTGCATTTGCTACTTAAGAGATTTGATTATGAGGGTAAAAAGCCTGCATTAGTTTGTGACTAAGCTATCAATATAAAATGTATATCCTGGTATAAAGGAAACTAATAAATGTATGTTAGCTTAACTGGGTGGCTCACATATGTTAATTATACATGAAATATTCTGTCAAACAGATGACATGGCTGGCAATGAAGCGATAATGGAGAGATCTGTGAGGAGAAGACGAGTCCGTCCTCAACAGGATGCCGAACAACACATTAAACTGAAAACTGACAAGGCTGGTCTCACAGAGCATTTTATCAACCCAAACAAAGGTAAGTTCTTACATTTTGCAAGTAGTGTTTGTGTCAGTTGTACACAGCCTATTAATAATAATAATGTTGAATTACACTATGTAAATTCAAAATTCATCATTGCTTCCTATGCGTATCTCATTTACACAAGGCTACTTTGTACTGGCAGTGTGGATTGGCTATTAACATTTTAAAGCTGGGTTAGACAACTTTTTAGAGCCATTTTGGTTATATTTAGTGAAAGTCTTTTACCTTGCAAAACATGGGAGTTGCTAGTCTACCACCGCCTCAATTAATTAGTTAGATTAGTTTAAGCCCAGTTCAGACCAAAGATTTGCGACGAGACGAAACGAAACCGTTTTAGAATGTTGCAGGTAAACGTTGCAGCAGTGTGAACTGGCCCGTTTCGTCTCGAATCAAACCGGCTGATGTTGTCGCCTGTGACTCAACTTGTCAAGTCTCCAGCAGCTGATTTTAGAATGTAAGTCATAGCCAATCAGCTCGTAGCAAAGTCTGCTGGTTGAAATGGCAGTTTGGGATGGAGGCTCAATGAGAGAGAGAGAGAGAGGGTTGAGCGAGTATACACTTAATAGGGAGAGGGAGCGCAGTAATCGAGAACAAAGCAGTGAATCAGGGAAATAAAACGATATTTAGATATTTTAGTTTCATCACTACTAGAAATGTAGCTGTAGCAAGTATCTCTTTGTCCTCATTTATATTTTATGATGCTACAAATTCTATACAGTTACGAAAAAAGCCTGAAAAGTCAGAAGTTTCATATACACAGCAACATAAACTTGCCTTTAGCTGACATTAATAATTAACGTGTATTTCTCTCGGTTTAACAGCATTAGCAAGTGATGGTGGCAGCACTGGCACGCAAACACAAAAATATGTAATTTTAAAAAACACCAAAGTTAACCACTCACAAAGCTAACATTAGTAGCAAACTAACGTTGATAGCTTATGCAGCCGAGCTTAACATGTTTGCTAACTTGACGGACCTATCTGGGTGCGTTTTCAGCTTCCTGATAAAATTTGATGTGGTCGATCCAGCGCCCTTTATGTTCATATTACAGACGTTGTATTCGGTGATTATTTTGTTGAGGCTTTGCGTGAAGTTATTAAAGCCAGGCGATATGACAAATGGTAATAAAACTGCAGCAGCAGCAGCAGCAGGTGATGTGCTCACCATGGTGTCACCTGTGGAGCGTGGCCGCTCGCGCACCAGAGGGAATGACATTCTGCTTGTGATGTTAATGCACCAAAAAGTACAAAAATAAAAAGATTGTGCACAAGTCCCAAATCTCAAGTCTGAGTCGAGTCTCAAGTCTTTGGGGGGCGAGTCCAAGTCAAGTCTCAAGTCACATTTGTGTGCAACTTAAAGTTATACTCTGTAAGATTTTCATCTATTTAATTGCCTTTTAAGTTACTATCTATCAAAGAGTGAGTTAAAACAATGGTGATTGATCATATGACCCACTAATGAAAGCACTTCTACTTGCCTTTTTGCCAAGTTTTTCAATATCTGTGTCTGTGGCGACAGTCCCGGGCTAGATGTAATAGGCCGCCATGTTAGTGACGCTGCTGACAGCGGTTGGTCTGTCGGCCGAGATCGTCACTAACGGTTATGCTGCGTTCACTTGTAAACGGAAATTGGGAACTTCCAACTTCTGAGTCAGGCTTGTAGTAAGGGCAGAAGTGTAATAGGAACATGTGTGTATGGATTTAAGAGGGTAACATATAGACATAGGGGACGGACTGGAAGTAGAGAGGTGAATGTGTTTCAATAAAGTTTACAAAAGAGCAAAAAAAAAAAAAAGTCAACACATATTGACCGTGAACGTGACAAGATGGAGGGCTCTGAAAGAACAGGCTCGCCTGCAATTACATCTTACTGTCAAAGAGGCCGCTAGAAACAATGTATCTCAAATGTTATGGCGTACAAGTTTAAGTGCTACTCAAGTCCAAGTCTGAAACTCAAGTCCCCATCTCTGATAGGGTATTTTTATGTTACACTACTGTTGCACAGCTTTGCCTTAGCTTGCAAAGTATTAGGCTCCAATTTGAAAGATGGTAGACTGTGCTAGTGGATAAAAAATAGTAATTGGTGTTTTTTCTTACTTTAAAGGTCGAGGTGTGCTTGCTGTGGAGGTTTTCAACAAAGGAGATTTCGTGCTTGAATACCGTGGTAAACTTTTCAAACAGGATGGTCTTCTTACGAAGAACTACAATGACACAGAAGCAGTATTCCTGTTTGACTTCAAATGGAAAGGGGGATGTTGGTGGTAAGTTATAATAAATATGCTTTTGTTGGCAGGTGTAATACATTACAATAGTTTTAGGAAATGAGCTTTGAATGGCCTGTTAACCTAAGGATATCCCAATTTCTAACAAACCATGCAAGAGACTCACCACCCCGGTAGTACCCTGTAAATGTATATTGCTGCAAGCTACCTCAATTGTTTGCTCAGCTTTCAAATAAAACGTGCCCTTCTTAACACTGTAGCCAAACAAAGTAGGTAACTTCCACTCTTAACATCAATATTCTTTTCCTTAAGTCTTGATGCATCTGTTGAAGACAAGTCACTGGGAAGGCTTGTGAATGATGACCACATCAAGCCTAACTGTAGGATAAAAGCTATTGATGTTGGTGGGATGCCACATCTTTGCCTGTTTGCCCTAAGAGACATCGCCCCAGGTGAAGAAATACCTTACAATTACGGGGATTCAGACTGGCCTTGGCGCAGACAGGTACAATTTGTTTAATGTTGATAATAGTTGTTTTGGTCATTTTCAGATGAAACTGATCTCATTGTGTCTTGAGATTTGACCTATATCATGATTGTTTTAATTTTTTTCCGGTTTCCTTTTCCATCAGAAAATGGCACCTGATGTCAGCGAGCAGCTGACACCTGATGTCAGGGACAGACCTCAGGTAGGGGCCAGTTTATAAAATACTACTTAATCTCTTAGAGATTGTAAGGTATTTGTTCTCAGTGTAGTACTCAGTGGGTTTCAGAGTATGTATTATTGTCCAGTGTTTCTCTTATGACAACCCAAGTAGTAATGTACTGTAAGGACAATGATCTGTGTTTGGAATGTCTCCCAAAGTACTGACAGACTTACATACTGGTGTTTTAACATTATACATAGATGAATGTCCCCAATTAGGTATGAGTAGCTTGTGTGTGTGTGTGAGTTTGAACGACCCCAAAAGTAATAATATAATAATAATAATAACAATAATAATAATAATTATTATTATTGTTATTATTATTATCTTTATATATAGAGCACTCTTCTTAATCCATATGACAAAGTGCTTCATAAAGGCATCAAAATGAAATTCATAAAATCATCACGTTTTAAAAGAAAACATATAGAAAACAATTTAGTGTCTAAAACCCAATGCATATCAAGATGCATATCACATGCTGTCCATTTCTTCTGATCCTCCTTGAGATGGTTCTGCTCCTTCATTGGAGTCCAGCTGTGTTTAATTAAACTGATTGGACTTGATTAGGAAAGGCACACACCTGTCTATATAAGACCTTACAGCTCACAGTGCATGTCAGAGCAAATGAGAATCATGAGGTCGAAGGAACTGCCCAGGTGTGAAAAACTTGTTGCATCATTCCCAAGAAGACTCATGGCTGTACTAGCTCAGAAGGGTGCTTCTACTCAATGCTGAGCAAAGGGTCTGAATACTTATGACCATGTGATATTTCAGTTTTTCTTTTTTAATAAATTTGCAAAAATTTCTACATTTCTGTTTTTTTTTCTGTCAAGATGGGGTGCTGAGTGTACATTAATGAGAAATAAAATGAACTTTTTTGATTTTAGCAAATGGCTGCAATGAAACAGAGTGAAAAATGTAAAGGGGTCTGAATACTTTCCGGACCCACTGTATATAGATATATTCTTGTGTGCATAATAAAATAACGAGTGTGTGTGAGAGAAGGGTAAATACCTTGAGCTACACACTGAGGATCACAACAGGTTTCCTCCAGGTAAATCCACTGCATTTGCTACTTAAGAGATTTGATTATGAGGGTAAAAAGCCTGCATTAGTTTGTGACTAAGCTATCAATATAAAATGTATATCCTGGTATAAAGGAAACTAATAAATGTATGTTAGCTTAACTGGGTGGCTCACATATGTTAATTATACATGAAATATTCTGTCAAACAGATGACATGGCTGGCAATGAAGCGATAATGGAGAGATCTGTGAGGAGAAGACGAGTCCGTCCTCAACAGGATGCCGAACAACACATTAAACTGAAAACTGACAAGGCTGGTCTCACAGAGCATTTTATCAACCCATACAAAGGTAAGTTCTTACATTTTGCAAGTAGTGTTTGTGTCAGTTGTACACAGCCTATTAATAATAATAATGTTGAATTACACTATGTAAATTCAAAATTCATCATTGCTTCCTATGCGTATCTCATTTACACAAGGCTACTTTGTACTGGCAGTGTGGATTGGCTATTAACATTTTAAAGCTGGGTTAGACAACTTTTTAGAGCCATTTTGGTTATATTTAGTGAAAGTCTTTTACCTTGCAAAACATGGGAGTTGCTAGTCTACCACCGCCTCAATTAATTAGTTAGATTAGTTTAAGCCCAGTTCAGACCAAAGATTTGCGACGAGACGAAACGAAACCGTTTTAGAACGTTGCAGGTAAACGTTGCAGCAGTGTGAACTGGCCCGTTTCGTCTCGAATCAAACCGGCTGATGTTGTCGCCTGTGACTCAACTTGTCAAGTCTCCAGCAGCTGATTTTAGAATGTAAGTCATAGCCAATCAGCTCGTAGCAAAGTCTGCTGGTTGAAATGGCAGTTTGGGATGGAGGCTCAATGAGAGAGAGAGAGAGAGGGTTGAGCGAGTATACACTTAATAGGGAGAGGGAGCGCAGTAATCGAGAACAAAGCAGTGAATCAGGGAAATAAAACGATATTTAGATATTTTAGTTTCATCACTACTAGAAATGTAGCTGTAGCAAGTATCTCTTTGTCCTCATTTATATTTTATGATGCTACAAATTCTATACAGTTACGAAAAAAGCCTGAAAAGTCAGAAGTTTCATATACACAGCAACATAAACTTGCCTTTAGCTGACATTAATAATTAACGTGTATTTCTCTCGGTTTAACAGCATTAGCAAGTGATGGTGGCAGCACTGGCAAGCAAACACAAAAATATGTAATTTTAAAAAACACCAAAGTTAACCACTCACAAAGCTAACATTAGTAGCAAACTAACGTTGATAGCTTATGCAGCCGAGCTTAACATGTTTGCTAACTTGACGGACCTATCTGGGTGCGTTTTCAGCTTCCTGATAAAATTTGATGTGGTCGATCCAGCGCCCTTTATGTTCATATTACAGACGTTGTATTCGGTGATTATTTTGTTGAGGCTTTGCGTGAAGTTATTAAAGCCAGGCGATATGACAAATGGTAATAAAACTGCAGCAGCAGCAGGTGATGTGCTCACCATGGTGTCACCTGTGGAGCGTGGCCGCTCGCGCACCAGAGGGAATGACATTCTGCTTGTGATGTTAATGCACCAAAAAGTACAAAAATAAAAAGATTGTGCACAAGTCCCAAATCTCAAGTCTGAGTCGAGTCTCAAGTCTTTGGGGGGCGAGTCCAAGTCAAGTCTCAAGTCACATTTGTGTGCAACTTAAAGTTATACTCTGTAAGATTTTCATCTATTTAATTGCCTTTTAAGTTACTATCTATCAAAGAGTGAGTTAAAACAATGGTGATTGATCATATGACCCACTAATGAAAGCACTTCTACTTGCCTTTTTGCCAAGTTTTTCAATATCTGTGTCTGTGGCGACAGTCCCGGGCTAGATGTAATAGGCCGCCATGTTAGTGACGCTGCTGACAGCGGTTGGTCTGTCGGCCGAGATCGTCACTAACGGTTATGCTGCGTTCACTTGTAAACGGAAATTGGGAACTTCCAACTTCTGAGTCAGGCTTGTAGTAAGGGCAGAAGTGTAATAGGAACATGTGTGTATGGATTTAAGAGGGTAACATATAGACATAGGGGACGGACTGGAAGTAGAGAGGTGAATGTGTTTCAATAAAGTTTACAAAAGAGCAAAAAAAAAAAAAAGTCAACACATATTGACCGTGAACGTGACAAGATGGAGGGCTCTGAAAGAACAGGCTCGCCTGCAATTACATCTTACTGTCAAAGAGGCCGCTAGAAACAATGTATCTCAAATGTTATGGCGTACAAGTTTAAGTGCTACTCAAGTCCAAGTCTGAAACTCAAGTCCCCATCTCTGATAGGGTATTTTTATGTTACACTACTGTTGCACAGCTTTGCCTTAGCTTGCAAAGTATTAGGCTCCAATTTGAAAGATGGTAGACTGTGCTAGTGGATAAAAAATAGTAATTGGTGTTTTTTCTTACTTTAAAGGTCGAGGTGTGCTTGCTGTGGAGGTTTTCAACAAAGGAGATTTCGTGCTTGAATACCGTGGTAAACTTTTCAAACAGGATGGTCTTCTTACGAAGAACTACAATGACACAGAAGCAGTATTCCTGTTTGACTTCAAATGGAAAGGGGGATGTTGGTGGTAAGTTATAATAAATATGCTTTTGTTGGCAGGTGTAATACATTACAATAGTTTTAGGAAATGAGCTTTGAATGGCCTGTTAACCTAAGGATATCCCAATTTCTAACAAACCATGCAAGAGACTCACCACCCCGGTAGTACCCTGTAAATGTATATTGCTGCAAGCTACCTCAATTGTTTGCTCAGCTTTCAAATAAAACGTGCCCTTCTTAACACTGTAGCCAAACAAAGTAGGTAACTTCCACTCTTAACATCAATATTCTTTTCCTTAAGTCTTGATGCATCTGTTGAAGACAAGTCACTGGGAAGGCTTGTGAATGATGACCACATCAAGCCTAACTGTAGGATAAAAGCTATTGATGTTGGTGGGATGCCACATCTTTGCCTGTTTGCCCTAAGAGACATCGCCCCAGGTGAAGAAATACCTTACAATTACGGGGATTCAGACTGGCCTTGGCGCAGACAGGTACAATTTGTTTAATGTTGATAATAGTTGTTTTGGTCATTTTCAGATGAAACTGATCTCATTGTGTCTTGAGATTTGACCTATATCATGATTGTTTTAATTTTTTTCCGGTTTCCTTTTCCATCAGAAAATGGCACCTGATGTCAGCGAGCAGCTGACACCTGATGTCAGGGACAGACCTCAGGTAGGGGCCAGTTTATAAAATACTACTTAATCTCTTAGAGATTGTAAGGTATTTGTTCTCAGTGTAGTACTCAGTGGGTTTCAGAGTATGTATTATTGTCCAGTGTTTCTCTTATGACAACCCAAGTAGTAATGTACTGTAAGGACAATGATCTGTGTTTGGAATGTCTCCCAAAGTACTGACAGACTTACATACTGGTGTTTTAACATTATACATAGATGAATGTCCCCAATTAGGTATGAGTAGCTTGTGTGTGTGTGTGAGTTTGAACGACCCCAAAAGTAATAATATAATAATAATAATAACAATAATAATTATTATTATTGTTATTATTATTATCTTTATATATAGAGCACTCTTCTTAATCCATATGACAAAGTGCTTCATAAAGGCATCAAAATGAAATTCATAAAATCATCACGTTTTAAAAGAAAACATATAGAAAACAATTTAGTGTCTAAAACCCAATGCATATCAAGAAAATAAAAAACTGTTCAAATGAAATTAAAACTCAAGACCTGAGTGACATCATAACAGAGAAGTAAAGACCTGAGTGACATCATAACAGAGAGATGTAAAGAGGAGTGACATCATAACAGAGAAGTAAAGAGGAGTGACAACATAACAGAGAAATAAAGACCTGAGTGACATAACAGAGAGAAGTAAGGAGGAGTGACATCATAACTCCTGTCACTCCTCCTTACTTCTCTCTGTTATGATGTCACTCAGGTCTTTACTTCTCTCTGTTATGATGTCACTCAGGTCTTTATTTCTCTTTGTTATGATGTCACTCAGTTCTTTACTTCTCTCTGTTATGATGTCACTCAGGTCTTTACTTCTCTTTGTTATGATGTCACTCAGGTCTTTACTTTTCTTTGTTATGATGTCACTCCTCTTTACTTCTCTGTTATGATGTCACTCAGGTCTTTACTTCTCTCTGTTGTGATGTCACTCCTCTTCACTTCTCTGTTATGATGTCACTCAGGTCTTTACTTCTCTCTGTTATGATGTCACTCCTCTTTATTTCTCTTTGTTATGATGTCACTCAGGTCTTTATTTCTCTTTGTTATGATGTCACTCAGGTCTTTACTTCTCTCTGTTATGATGTCACTCCTCTTTACTTCTCTTTGTTATGATGTCACTCAGGTCTTTACTTCTCTCTGTTATGATGTCACTCCTCTTTACTTCTCTTTGTTATGATGTCACTCAGGTCTTTACTTCTCTCTGTTATGATGTCACTCCTCTTTACTTCTCTCTGTTATGATGTCACTCCTCTTTACTTCTCTCTGTTATATTGTCACTACTCTTTACTTTTCTCTGTTATGATGTCACTCAGGTCTTTATTTCTCTTTGTTATGATGTCACTCAGGTCTTTACTTCTCTCTGTTATGATGTCACTCAGGTCTTTATTTCTCTTTGTTATGATGTCACTCAGGTCTTTACTTCTCTCTGTTATGATGTCACTCAGGTCTTTATTTCTCTTTGTTATGATGTCACTCAGGTCTTTACTTCTCTCTGTTATGATGTCACTCAGGTCTTTATTTCTCTTTGTTATGATGTCACTCAGGTCTTTACTTCTCTCTGTTATGATGTCACTCCTCTTCACTTCTCTCTGTTATGATGTCACTCAGGTCTTTACTTCTCTCTGTTATGATGTCACTCCTCTTTACTTCTCTCTGTTATGATGTCACTCAGGTCTTTACTTCTCTCTGTTATGATGTCACTCCTCTTTACTTCTCTCTGTTATGATGTCACTCAGGTCTTTACTTCTCTTTGTTATGATGTCACTCCTCTTTACTTCTCTCTGTTATGATGTCACTCGGGTCTTTACTTCTCTTTGTTATGATGTCACTCCTCTTTACTTCCCTCTGTTATGATGTCACTCAGGTCTTTACTTCTCTCTGTTATGATGTCACTCAGGTCTTTACTTCTCTTTGTTATGATGTCACTCAGGTCTTTATTTCTCTTTGTTATGATGTCACTCAGGTCTTTACTTCTCTCTGTTATGATGTCACTCCTCTTTACTTCTCTCTGTTATGATGTCACTCCTCTTCACTTCTCTCTGTTATGATGTCACTCAGGTCTTTACTTCTCTCTGTTATGATGTCACTCAGGTCTTTACTTCTCTTTGTTATGATGTCACTCCTCTTTACTTCTCTCTGTTATGATGTCACTCAGGTCTTTACTTCTCTCTGTTATGATGTCACTCAGGTCTTTACCTTTCTCTGTTATGATGTCACTCAGGTCTTTACTTCTCTCTGTTATGATGTCACTCAGGTCTTTACTTTTCTCTGTTATGATGTCACTCAGGTCTTTATTTCTCTTTGTTATGATGTCACTCAGGTCTTTATTTCTCTTTGTTATGATGTCACTCAGGTCTTTACTTCTCTCTGTTATGATGTCACTCAGGTCTTTATTTCTCTTTGTTATGATGTCAGTCAGGTCTTTACTTTTCTTTGTTATGATGTCACTCCTCTTTACTTCTCTGTTATGATGTCACTCAGGTCTTTACTTCTCTCTGTTGTGATGTCACTCCTCTTCACTTCTCTCTGTTATGATGTCACTCAGGTCTTTACTTCTCTCTGTTATGATGTCACTCCTCTTTACTTCTCTCTGTTATGATGTCACTCAGGTCTTTACTTCTCTCTGTTATGATGTCACTCCTCTTTACTTCTCTCTGTTATGATGTCACTCAGGTCTTTACTTCTCTTTGTTATGATGTCACTCAGGTCTTTATTTCTCTTTGTTATGATGTCACTCAGGTCTTTACTTCTCTCTGTTATGATGTCACTCCTCTTTACTTCTCTCTGTTATGATGTCACTCCTCTTCACTTCTCTCTGTTATGATGTCACTCAGGTCTTTACTTCTCTCTGTTATGATGTCACTCAGGTCTTTACTTCTCTTTGTTATGATGTCACTCCTCTTTACTTCTCTCTGTTATGATGTCACTCAGGTCTTTACTTCTCTTTGTTATGATGTCACTCCTCTTTACTTCTCTGTTATGATGTCACTCAGGTCTTTACTTCTCTCTGTTGTGATGTCACTCCTCTTCACTTCTCTCTGTTATGATGTCACTCAGGTCTTTACTTCTCTCTGTTATGATGTCACTCCTCTTTACTTCTCTCTGTTATGATGTCACTCAGGTCTTTACTTCTCTCTGTTATGATGTCACTCCTCTTTACTTCTCTCTGTTATGATGTCACTCCTCTTTACTTCTCTCTGTTATATTGTCACTACTCTTTACTTTTCTCTGTTATGATGTCACTCAGGTCTTTATTTCTCTTTGTTATGATGTCACTCAGGTCTTTACTTCTCTCTGTTATGATGTCACTCAGGTCTTTATTTCTCTTTGTTATGATGTCACTCAGGTCTTTACTTCTCTCTGTTATGATGTCACTCAGGTCTTTATTTCTCTTTGTTATGATGTCACTCAGGTCTTTACTTCTCTCTGTTATGATGTCACTCAGGTCTTTATTTCTCTTTGTTATGATGTCACTCAGGTCTTTACTTCTCTCTGTTATGATGTCACTCCTCTTCACTTCTCTCTGTTATGATGTCACTCAGGTCTTTACTTCTCTCTGTTATGATGTCACTCTTTACTTCTCTCTGTTATGATGTCACTCAGGTCTTTACTTCTCTCTGTTATGATGTCACTCCTCTTTACTTCTCTCTGTTATGATGTCACTCAGGTCTTTACTTCTCTTTGTTATGATGTCACTCCTCTTTACTTCTCTCTGTTATGATGTCACTCGGGTCTTTACTTCTCTTTGTTATGATGTCACTCCTCTTTACTTCTCTCTGTTATGATGTCACTCAGGTCTTTACTTCTCTCTGTTATGATGTCACTCAGGTCTTTACTTCTCTTTGTTATGATGTCACTCAGGTCTTTATTTCTCTTTGTTATGATGTCACTCAGGTCTTTACTTCTCTCTGTTATGATGTCACTCCTCTTTACTTCTCTCTGTTATGATGTCACTCCTCTTCACTTCTCTCTGTTATGATGTCACTCAGGTCTTTACTTCTCTCTGTTATGATGTCACTCAGGTCTTTACTTCTCTTTGTTATGATGTCACTCCTCTTTACTTCTCTCTGTTATGATGTCACTCAGGTCTTTACTTCTCTCTGTTATGATGTCACTCAGGTCTTTACCTTTCTCTGTTATGATGTCACTCAGGTCTTTACTTCTCTCTGTTATGATGTCACTCAGGTCTTTACTTCTCTCTGTTATGATGTCACTCAGGTCTTTATTTCTCTTTGTTATGATGTCACTCAGGTCTTTACTTCTCTCTGTTATGATGTCACTCAGGTCTTTATTTCTCTTTGTTATGATGTCACTCAGGTCTTTACTTCTCTCTGTTATGATGTCACTCAGGTCTTTATTTCTCTTTGTTATGATGTCAGTCAGGTCTTTACTTTTCTTTGTTATGATGTCACTCCTCTTTACTTCTCTGTTATGATGTCACTCAGGTCTTTACTTCTCTCTGTTGTGATGTCACTCCTCTTCACTTCTCTCTGTTATGATGTCACTCAGGTCTTTACTTCTCTCTGTTATGATGTCACTCCTCTTTACTTCTCTCTGTTATGATGTCACTCAGGTCTTTACTTCTCTCTGTTATGATGTCACTCCTCTTTACTTCTCTCTGTTATGATGTCACTCAGGTCTTTACTTCTCTTTGTTATGATGTCACTCAGGTCTTTATTTCTCTTTGTTATGATGTCACTCAGGTCTTTACTTCTCTCTGTTATGATGTCACTCCTCTTTACTTCTCTCTGTTATGATGTCACTCCTCTTCACTTCTCTCTGTTATGATGTCACTCAGGTCTTTACTTCTCTCTGTTATGATGTCACTCAGGTCTTTACTTCTCTTTGTTATGATGTCACTCCTCTTTACTTCTCTCTGTTATGATGTCACTCAGGTCTTTACTTCTCTTTGTTATGATGTCACTCCTCTTTACTTCTCTGTTATGATGTCACTCAGGTCTTTACTTCTCTCTGTTGTGATGTCACTCCTCTTCACTTCTCTCTGTTATGATGTCACTCAGGTCTTTACTTCTCTCTGTTATGATGTCACTCCTCTTTACTTCTCTCTGTTATGATGTCACTCAGGTCTTTACTTCTCTCTGTTATGATGTCACTCCTCTTTACTTCTCTCTGTTATGATGTCACTCAGGTCTTTACTTCTCTTTGTTATGATGTCACTCAGGTCTTTACTTCTCTCTGTTATGATGTCACTCCTCTTTACTTCTCTCTGTTATGATGTCACTCCTCTTCACTTCTCTCTGTTATGATGTCACTCAGGTCTTTACTTCTCTCTGTTATGATGTCACTCAGGTCTTTACTTCTCTTTGTTATGATGTCACTCCTCTTTACTTCTCTCTGTTATGATGTCACTCAGGTCTTTACTTCTCTTTGTTATGATGTCACTCCTCTTTACTTCTCTGTTATGATGTCACTCAGGTCTTTACTTCTCTCTGTTGTGATGTCACTCCTCTTCACTTCTCTCTGTTATGATGTCACTCAGGTCTTTACTTCTCTCTGTTATGATGTCACTCCTCTTTACTTCTCTCTGTTATGATGTCACTCAGGTCTTTACTTCTCTCTGTTATGATGTCACTCCTCTTTACTTCTCTCTGTTATGATGTCACTCAGGTCTTTACTTCTCTTTGTTATGATGTCACTCAGGTCTTTATTTCTCTTTGTTATGATGTCACTCAGGTCTTTACTTCTCTCTGTTATGATGTCACTCCTCTTTACTTCTCTCTGTTATGATGTCACTCAGGTCTTTACTTCTCTCTGTTATGATGTCACTCAGGTCTTTACCTTTCTCTGTTATGATGTCACTCCTCTTTACTTCTCTCTGTTATGATGTCACTCAGGTCTTTACTTCTCTCTGTTATGATGTCACTCCTCTTTACTTCTCTCTGTTATGATGTCACTCAGGTCTTTACTTCTCTCTGTTATGATGTCACTCAGGTCTTTACCTTTCTCTGTTATGATGTCGCTCCTCTTTACTTCTCTCTGTTATGATGTCACTCAGGTCTTTACTTCTCTTTGTTATGATGTCACTCCTCTTTACTTCTCTCTGTTATGATGTCACTCAGGTCTTTACTTCTCTCTGTTATGATGTCACTCCTCTTCACTTCTCTCTGTTATGATGTCACTCAGGTCTTTACTTCTCTCTGTTATGATGTCACTCAGGTCTTTACTTCTCTTTGTTATGATGTCACTCCTCTTTACTTCTCTCTGTTATGATGTCACTCAGGTCTTTACTTCTCTCTGTTATGATGTCACTCCTCTTTACTTCTCTCTGTTATGATGTCACTCAGGTCTTTACTTCTCTCTGTTATGATGTCACTCAGGTCTTTACCTTTCTCTGTTATGATGTCACTCCTCTTTACTTCTCTCTGTTATGATGTCACTCAGGTCTTTACTTCTCTCTGTTATGATGTCACTCCTCTTTACTTCTCTCTGTTATGATGTCACTCAGGTCTTTACTTCTCTCTGTTATGATGTCACTCCTCTTTACTTCTCTCTGTTATGATGTCACTCAGGTCTTTACTTCTCTTTGTTATGATGTCACTCAGGTCTTTATTTCTCTTTGTTATGATGTCACTCAGGTCTTTACTTCTCTCTGTTATGATGTCACTCCTCTTTACTTCTCTCTGTTATGATGTCACTCCTCTTCACTTCTCTCTGTTATGATGTCACTCAGGTCTTTACTTCTCTCTGTTATGATGTCACTCAGGTCTTTACTTCTCTTTGTTATGATGTCACTCCTCTTTACTTCTCTCTGTTATGATGTCACTCAGGTCTTTACTTCTCTTTGTTATGATGTCACTCCTCTTTACTTCTCTGTTATGATGTCACTCAGGTCTTTACTTCTCTCTGTTGTGATGTCACTCCTCTTCACTTCTCTCTGTTATGATGTCACTCAGGTCTTTACTTCTCTCTGTTATGATGTCACTCCTCTTTACTTCTCTCTGTTATGATGTCACTCAGGTCTTTACTTCTCTCTGTTATGATGTCACTCCTCTTTACTTCTCTCTGTTATGATGTCACTCAGGTCTTTACTTCTCTTTGTTATGATGTCACTCCTCTTTACTTCTCTCTGTTATGATGTCACTCAGGTCTTTACTTCTCTCTGTTATGATGTCACTCAGGTCTTTATTTCTCTTTGTTATGATGTCACTCAGGTCTTTACTTCTCTCTGTTATGATGTCACTCCTCTTCACTTCTCTCTGTTATGATGTCACTCAGGTCTTTACTTCTCTCTGTTATGATGTCACTCCTCTTTACTTCTCTCTGTTATGATGTCACTCAGGTCTTTACTTCTCTCTGTTATGATGTCACTCCTCTTTACTTCTCTCTGTTATGATGTCACTCAGGTCTTTACTTCTCTTTGTTATGATGTCACTCCTCTTTACTTCTCTCTGTTATGATGTCACTCGGGTCTTTACTTCTCTTTGTTATGATGTCACTCCTCTTTACTTCTCTCTGTTATGATGTCACTCAGGTCTTTACTTCTCTCTGTTATGATGTCACTCAGGTCTTTACTTCTCTTTGTTATGATGTCACTCAGGTCTTTATTTCTCTTTGTTATGATGTCACTCAGGTCTTTACTTCTCTCTGTTATGATGTCACTCCTCTTTACTTCTCTCTGTTATGATGTCACTCCTCTTCACTTCTCTCTGTTATGATGTCACTCAGGTCTTTACTTCTCTCTGTTATGATGTCACTCAGGTCTTTACTTCTCTTTGTTATGATGTCACTCCTCTTTACTTCTCTCTGTTATGATGTCACTCAGGTCTTTACTTCTCTCTGTTATGATGTCACTCAGGTCTTTACCTTTCTCTGTTATGATGTCACTCAGGTCTTTACTTCTCTCTGTTATGATGTCACTCAGGTCTTTACTTTTCTCTGTTATGATGTCACTCAGGTCTTTATTTCTCTTTGTTATGATGTCACTCAGGTCTTTACTTCTCTCTGTTATGATGTCACTCAGGTCTTTATTTCTCTTTGTTATGATGTCACTCAGGTCTTTACTTCTCTCTGTTATGATGTCACTCAGGTCTTTATTTCTCTTTGTTATGATGTCAGTCAGGTCTTTACTTTTCTTTGTTATGATGTCACTCCTCTTTACTTCTCTGTTATGATGTCACTCAGGTCTTTACTTCTCTCTGTTATGATGTCACTCCTCTTCACTTCTCTCTGTTATGATGTCACTCAGGTCTTTACTTCTCTCTGTTATGATGTCACTCAGGTCTTTACTTCTCTTTGTTATGATGTCACTCCTCTTTACTTCTCTCTGTTATGATGTCACTCAGGTCTTTACTTCTCTTTGTTATGATGTCACTCCTCTTTACTTCTCTGTTATGATGTCACTCAGGTCTTTACTTCTCTCTGTTGTGATGTCACTCCTCTTCACTTCTCTCTGTTATGATGTCACTCAGGTCTTTACTTCTCTCTGTTATGATGTCACTCCTCTTCACTTCTCTCTGTTATGATGTCACTCAGGTCTTTACTTCTCTCTGTTATGATGTCACTCCTCTTTACTTCTCTCTGTTATGATGTCACTCAGGTCTTTACTTCTCTCTGTTATGATGTCACTCCTCTTTACTTCTCTCTGTTATGATGTCACTCAGGTCTTTACTTCTCTTTGTTATGATGTCACTCAGGTCTTTATTTCTCTTTGTTATGATGTCACTCAGGTCTTTACTTCTCTCTGTTATGATGTCACTCCTCTTTACTTCTCTCTGTTATGATGTCACTCAGGTCTTTACTTCTCTCTGTTATGATGTCACTCAGGTCTTTACTTCTCTCTGTTGTGATGTCACTCCTCTTCACTTCTCTCTGTTATGATGTCACTCAGGTCTTTACTTCTCTCTGTTATGATGTCACTCAGGTCTTTACTTCTCTTTGTTATGATGTCACTCCTCTTTACTTCTCTCTGTTATGATGTCACTCAGGTCTTTACTTCTCTCTGTTATGATGTCACTCCTCTTTACTTCTCTCTGTTATGATGTCACTCAGGTCTTTACTTCTCTCTGTTATGATGTCACTCAGGTCTTTACCTTTCTCTGTTATGATGTCACTCCTCTTTACTTCTCTCTGTTATGATGTCACTCAGGTCTTTACTTCTCTCTGTTATGATGTCACTCCTCTTTACTTCTCTCTGTTATGATGTCACTCAGGTCTTTACTTCTCTCTGTTATGATGTCACTCCTCTTTACTTCTCTCTGTTATGATGTCACTCAGGTCTTTACTTCTCTTTGTTATGATGTCACTCAGGTCTTTATTTCTCTTTGTTATGATGTCACTCAGGTCTTTACTTCTCTCTGTTATGATGTCACTCCTCTTTACTTCTCTCTGTTATGATGTCACTCCTCTTCACTTCTCTCTGTTATGATGTCACTCAGGTCTTTACTTCTCTCTGTTATGATGTCACTCAGGTCTTTACTTCTCTTTGTTATGATGTCACTCCTCTTTACTTCTCTCTGTTATGATGTCACTCAGGTCTTTACTTCTCTTTGTTATGATGTCACTCCTCTTTACTTCTCTGTTATGATGTCACTCAGGTCTTTACTTCTCTCTGTTGTGATGTCACTCCTCTTCACTTCTCTCTGTTATGATGTCACTCAGGTCTTTACTTCTCTCTGTTATGATGTCACTCCTCTTTACTTCTCTCTGTTATGATGTCACTCAGGTCTTTACTTCTCTCTGTTATGATGTCACTCCTCTTTACTTCTCTCTGTTATGATGTCACTCAGGTCTTTACTTCTCTTTGTTATGATGTCACTCAGGTCTTTATTTCTCTTTGTTATGATGTCACTCAGGTCTTTACTTCTCTCTGTTATGATGTCACTCCTCTTTACTTCTCTCTGTTATGATGTCACTCAGGTCTTTACTTCTCTCTGTTATGATGTCACTCAGGTCTTTACCTTTCTCTGTTATGATGTCACTCCTCTTTACTTCTCTCTGTTATGATGTCACTCAGGTCTTTACTTCTCTCTGTTATGATGTCACTCCTCTTTACTTCTCTCTGTTATGATGTCACTCAGGTCTTTACTTCTCTCTGTTATGATGTCACTCAGGTCTTTACCTTTCTCTGTTATGATGTCGCTCCTCTTTACTTCTCTCTGTTATGATGTCACTCAGGTCTTTACTTCTCTCTGTTATGATGTCACTCAGGTCTTTACCTTTCTCTGTTATGATGTCACTCCTCTGTACTTCTCTCTGTTATGATGTCACTCAGGTCTTTACTTCTCTTTGTTATGATGTCACTCAGGTCTTTACTTCTCTCTGTTATGATGTCACTCAGGTCTTTACCTTTCTCTGTTATGATGTCACTCCTCTTTACTTCTCTCTGTTATGATGTCACTCAGGTCTTTACTTCTCTCTGTTATGATGTCACTCCTCTTTACTTCTCTCTGTTATGATGTCACTCAGGTCTTTACTTCTCTCTGTTATGATGTCACTCCTCTTTACTTCTCTCTGTTATGATGTCACTCAGGTCTTTACTTCTCTTTGTTATGATGTCACTCAGGTCTTTATTTCTCTTTGTTATGATGTCACTCAGGTCTTTACTTCTCTCTGTTATGATGTCACTCCTCTTTACTTCTCTCTGTTATGATGTCACTCCTCTTCACTTCTCTCTGTTATGATGTCACTCAGGTCTTTACTTCTCTCTGTTATGATGTCACTCAGGTCTTTACTTCTCTTTGTTATGATGTCACTCCTCTTTACTTCTCTCTGTTATGATGTCACTCAGGTCTTTACTTCTCTTTGTTATGATGTCACTCCTCTTTACTTCTCTGTTATGATGTCACTCAGGTCTTTACTTCTCTCTGTTGTGATGTCACTCCTCTTCACTTCTCTCTGTTATGATGTCACTCAGGTCTTTACTTCTCTCTGTTATGATGTCACTCCTCTTTACTTCTCTCTGTTATGATGTCACTCAGGTCTTTACTTCTCTCTGTTATGATGTCACTCCTCTTTACTTCTCTCTGTTATGATGTCACTCAGGTCTTTACTTCTCTTTGTTATGATGTCACTCAGGTCTTTATTTCTCTTTGTTATGATGTCACTCAGGTCTTTACTTCTCTCTGTTATGATGTCACTCCTCTTTACTTCTCTCTGTTATGATGTCACTCAGGTCTTTACTTCTCTCTGTTATGATGTCACTCAGGTCTTTACCTTTCTCTGTTATGATGTCACTCCTCTTTACTTCTCTCTGTTATGATGTCACTCAGGTCTTTACTTCTCTCTGTTATGATGTCACTCCTCTTTACTTCTCTCTGTTATGATGTCACTCAGGTCTTTACTTCTCTCTGTTATGATGTCACTCAGGTCTTTACCTTTCTCTGTTATGATGTCGCTCCTCTTTACTTCTCTCTGTTATGATGTCACTCAGGTCTTTACTTCTCTCTGTTATGATGTCACTCAGGTCTTTACCTTTCTCTGTTATGATGTCACTCCTCTGTACTTCTCTCTGTTATGATGTCACTCAGGTCTTTACTTCTCTTTGTTATGATGTCACTCAGGTCTTTACTTCTCTCTGTTATGATGTCACTCCTCTTTACTTCTCTCTGTTATGATGTCACTCAGGTCTTTACTTCTCTTTGTTATGATGTCACTCAGGTCTTTATTTCTCTTTGTTATGATGTCACTCAGGTCTTTACTTCTCTCTGTTATGATGTCACTCCTCTTTACTTCTCTCTGTTATGATGTCACTCAGGTCTTTACTTCTCTCTGTTATGATGTCACTCAGGTCTTTACTTCTCTCTGTTATGATGTCACTCAGGTCTTTACTTCTCTTTGTTATGATGTCACTCCTCTTTACTTCTCTCTGTTATGATGTCACTCAGGTCTTTACTTCTCTCTGTTATGATGTCACTCCTCTTTACTTCTCTCTGTTATGATGTCACTCAGGTCTTTACTTCTCTCTGTTATGATGTCACTCAGGTCTTTACCTTTCTCTGTTATGATGTCACTCCTCTTTACTTCTCTCTGTTATGATGTCACTCAGGTCTTTACTTCTCTCTGTTATGATGTCACTCCTCTTTACTTCTCTCTGTTATGATGTCACTCAGGTCTTTACTTCTCTCTGTTATGATGTCACTCAGGTCTTTACCTTTCTCTGTTATGATGTCACTCCTCTTTACTTCTCTCTGTTATGATGTCACTCAGGTCTTTACTTCTCTTTGTTATGATGTCACTCCTCTTTACTTCTCTCTGTTATGATGTCACTCAGGTCTTTACTTCTCTCTGTTATGATGTCACTCAGGTCTTTACCTTTCTCTGTTATGATGTCACTCAGGTCTTTACTTCTCTCTGTTATGATGTCACTCAGGTCTTTATTTCTCTTTGTTATGATGTCACTCAGGTCTTTACTTCTCTTTGTTATGATGTCACTCAGGTCTTTACTTTTCTTTGTTATGATGTCACTCCTCTTTACTTCTCTGTTATGATGTCACTCAGGTCTTTACTTCTCTCTGTTGTGATGTCACTCCTCTTCACTTCTCTCTGTTATGATGTCACTCAGGTCTTTACTTCTCTCTGTTATGATGTCACTCCTCTTTACTTCTCTCTGTTATGATGTCACTCAGGTCTTTACTTCTCTCTGTTATGATGTCACTCCTCTTCACTTCTCTCTGTTATGATGTCACTCATCTTTACTTCTCTCTGTTATGATGTCACTCAGGTCTTTACTTCTCTTTGTTATGATGTCACTCAGGTCTTTATTTCTCTTTGTTATGATGTCACTCAGGTCTTCACTTCTCTCTGTTATGATGTCACTCAGGTCTTTACTTCTCTCTGTTATGATGTCACTCAGGTCTTTACTTCTCTCTGTTATGATGTCACTCCTCTTTACTTCTCTCTGTTATGATGTCACTCAGGTCTTTACTTCTCTTTGTTATGATGTCACTCAGGTCTTTATTTCTCTTTGTTATGATGTCACTCAGGTCTTTACTTCTCTCTGTTATGATGTCACTCCTCTTTACTTCTCTCTGTTATGATGTCACTCCTCTTCACTTCTCTCTGTTATGATGTCACTCAGGTCTTTACTTCTCTCTGTTATGATGTCACTCAGGTCTTTACTTCTCTTTGTTATGATGTCACTCCTCTTTACTTCTCTCTGTTATGATGTCACTCAGGTCTTTACTTCTCTCTGTTATGATGTCACTCCTCTTTACTTTTCTCTGTTATGATGTCACTCAGGTCTTTACTTCTCTTTGTTATGATGTCACTCAGGTCTTTATTTCTCTTTGTTATGATGTCACTCAGGTCTTTACTTCTCTCTGTTATGATGTCACTCCTCTTTACTTCTCTCTGTTATGATGTCACTCCTCTTCACTTCTCTCTGTTATGATGTCACTCAGGTCTTTACTTCTCTCTGTTATGATGTCACTCAGGTCTTTACTTCTCTTTGTTATGATGTCACTCCTCTTTACTTCTCTCTGTTATGATGTCACTCAGGTCTTTACTTCTCTCTGTTATGATGTCACTCCTCTTTACTTCTCTCTGTTATGATGTCACTCAGGTCTTTACTTCTCTCTGTTATGATGTCACTCAGGTCTTTACCTTTCTCTGTTATGATGTCACTCCTCTTTACTTCTCTCTGTTATGATGTCACTCAGGTCTTTACTTCTCTCTGTTATGATGTCACTCAGGTCTTTACTTCTCTCTGTTATGATGTCACTCAGGTCTTTACTTCTCTTTGTTATGATGTCACTCAGGTCTTTATTTCTCTTTGTTATGATGTCACTCAGGTCTTTACTTTTCTCTGTTATGATGTCACTCAGGTCTTTAATTCTCTCTGTTATTATGTCACTCAGGTCTTTACTTCTCTCTGTTATGATGTCACTCAGGTCTTTACTTCTCTCTGTTGTGATGTCACTCCTCTTCACTTCTCTCTGTTATGATGTCACTCAGGTCTTTACTTCTCTCTGTTATGATGTCACTCCTCTTTACTTCTCTCTGTTATGATGTCACTCAGGTCTTTACTTCTCTCTGTTATGATGTCACTCCTCTTTACTTTTCTCTGTTATGATGTCACTCAGGTCTTTACTTCTCTTTGTTATGATGTCACTCAGGTCTTTATTTCTCTTTGTTATGATGTCACTCAGGTCTTTACTTCTCTCTGTTATGATGTCACTCCTCTTTACTTCTCTCTGTTATGATGTCACTCCTCTTCACTTCTCTCTGTTATGATGTCACTCAGGTCTTTACTTCTCTCTGTTATGATGTCACTCAGGTCTTTACTTCTCTTTGTTATGATGTCACTCCTCTTTACTTCTCTCTGTTATGATGTCACTCAGGTCTTTACTTCTCTCTGTTATGATGTCACTCCTCTTTACTTCTCTCTGTTATGATGTCACTCAGGTCTTTACTTCTCTCTGTTATGATGTCACTCAGGTCTTTACCTTTCTCTGTTATGATGTCACTCCTCTTTACTTCTCTCTGTTATGATGTCACTCAGGTCTTTACTTCTCTCTGTTATGATGTCACTCAGGTCTTTACTTCTCTCTGTTATGATGTCACTCAGGTCTTTACTTCTCTTTGTTATGATGTCACTCAGGTCTTTATTTCTCTTTGTTATGATGTCACTCAGGTCTTTACTTTTCTCTGTTATGATGTCACTCAGGTCTTTAATTCTCTCTGTTATTATGTCACTCAGGTCTTTACTTCTCTCTGTTATGATGTCACTCAGGTCTTTACTTCTCTCTGTTGTGATGTCACTCCTCTTCACTTCTCTCTGTTATGATGTCACTCAGGTCTTTACTTCTCTCTGTTATGATGTCACTCCTCTTTACTTCTCTCTGTTATGATGTCACTCAGGTCTTTACTTTTCTCTGTTATGATGTCACTCCTCTTCACTTCTCTCTGTTATGATGTCACTCAGGTCTTTACTTCTCTTTGTTATGATGTCACTCAGGTCTTCACTTCTCTCTGTTATGATGTCACTCAGGTCTTTACTTCTCTCTGTTATGATGTCACTCAGGTCTTTACTTCTCTCTGTTATGATGTCACTCCTCTTTACTTCTCTCTGTTATGATGTCACTCAGGTCTTTATTTCTCTTTGTTATGATGTCACTCAGGTCTTTACTTCTCTCTGTTATGATGTCACTCCTCTTTACTTCTCTCTGTTATGATGTCACTCCTCTTCACTTCTCTCTGTTATGATGTCACTCAGGTCTTTACTTCTCTCTGTTATGATGTCACTCAGGTCTTTACCTTTCTCTGTTATGATGTCACTCAGGTCTTTACTTCTCTCTGTTATGATGTCACTCAGGTCTTTACTTTTCTCTGTTATGATGTCACTCAGGTCTTTATTTCTCTTTGTTATGATGTCACTCAGGTCTTTACTTCTCTGTTATGATGTCACTCAGGTCTTTATTTCTCTTTGTTATGATGTCACTCAGGTCTTTACTTTTCTTTGTTATGATGTCACTCCTCTTTACTTCTCTGTTATGATGTCACTCAGGTCTTTACTTCTCTCTGTTGTGATGTCACTCCTCTTCACTTCTCTCTGTTATGATGTCACTCAGGTCTTTACTTCTCTCTGTTATGATGTCACTCCTCTTTACTTCTCTCTGTTATGATGTCACTCAGGTCTTTACTTCTCTCTGTTATGATGTCACTCCTCTTTACTTCTCTCTGTTATGATGTCACTCAGGTCTTTACTTCTCTCTGTTATGATGTCACTCAGGTCTTTACCTTTCTCTGTTATGATGTCACTCCTCTTTACTTCTCTCTGTTATGATGTCACTCAGGTCTTTACTTCTCTTTGTTATGATGTCACTCCTCTTTACTTCTCTCTGTTATGATGTCACTCAGGTCTTTACTTCTCTTTGTTATGATGTCACTCAGGTCTTTATTTCTCTTTGTTATGATGTCACTCAGGTCTTTACTTTTCTCTGTTATGATGTCACTCAGGTCTTTAATTCTCTCTGTTATTATGTCACTCAGGTCTTTACTTCTCTCTGTTATGATGTCACTCAGGTCTTTACTTCTCTTTGTTATGATGTCACTCAGGTCTTTATTTCTCTTTGTTATGATGTCACTCAGGTCTTTACTTCTCTCTGTTATGATGTCACTCCTCTTTACTTCTCTCTGTTATGATGTCACTCCTCTTCACTTCTCTCTGTTATGATGTCACTCAGGTCTTTACTTCTCTCTGTTATGATGTCACTCAGGTCTTTACTTCTCTTTGTTATGATGTCACTCCTCTTTACTTCTCTCTGTTATGATGTCACTCAGGTCTTTACTTCTCTCTGTTATGATGTCACTCCTCTTTACTTCTCTCTGTTATGATGTCACTCAGGTCTTTACTTCTCTCTGTTATGATGTCACTCAGGTCTTTACCTTTCTCTGTTATGATGTCACTCCTCTTTACTTCTCTCTGTTATGATGTCACTCAGGTCTTTACTTCTCTCTGTTATGATGTCACTCAGGTCTTTACTTCTCTCTGTTATGATGTCACTCAGGTCTTTACTTCTCTTTGTTATGATGTCACTCAGGTCTTTATTTCTCTTTGTTATGATGTCACTCAGGTCTTTACTTTTCTCTGTTATGATGTCACTCAGGTCTTTAATTCTCTCTGTTATTATGTCACTCAGGTCTTTACTTCTCTCTGTTATGATGTCACTCAGGTCTTTACTTCTCTCTGTTGTGATGTCACTCCTCTTCACTTCTCTCTGTTATGATGTCACTCAGGTCTTTACTTCTCTCTGTTATGATGTCACTCCTCTTTACTTCTCTCTGTTATGATGTCACTCAGGTCTTTACTTTTCTCTGTTATGATGTCACTCCTCTTCACTTCTCTCTGTTATGATGTCACTCAGGTCTTTACTTCTCTTTGTTATGATGTCACTCAGGTCTTCACTTCTCTCTGTTATGATGTCACTCAGGTCTTTACTTCTCTCTGTTATGATGTCACTCAGGTCTTTACTTCTCTCTGTTATGATGTCACTCCTCTTTACTTCTCTCTGTTATGATGTCACTCAGGTCTTTATTTCTCTTTGTTATGATGTCACTCAGGTCTTTACTTCTCTCTGTTATGATGTCACTCCTCTTTACTTCTCTCTGTTATGATGTCACTCCTCTTCACTTCTCTCTGTTATGATGTCACTCAGGTCTTTACTTCTCTCTGTTATGATGTCACTCAGGTCTTTACCTTTCTCTGTTATGATGTCACTCAGGTCTTTACTTCTCTCTGTTATGATGTCACTCAGGTCTTTACTTTTCTCTGTTATGATGTCACTCAGGTCTTTATTTCTCTTTGTTATGATGTCACTCAGGTCTTTACTTCTCTGTTATGATGTCACTCAGGTCTTTATTTCTCTTTGTTATGATGTCACTCAGGTCTTTACTTTTCTTTGTTATGATGTCACTCCTCTTTACTTCTCTGTTATGATGTCACTCAGGTCTTTACTTCTCTCTGTTGTGATGTCACTCCTCTTCACTTCTCTCTGTTATGATGTCACTCAGGTCTTTACTTCTCTCTGTTATGATGTCACTCCTCTTTACTTCTCTCTGTTATGATGTCACTCAGGTCTTTACTTCTCTCTGTTATGATGTCACTCCTCTTTACTTCTCTCTGTTATGATGTCACTCAGGTCTTTACTTCTCTCTGTTATGATGTCACTCAGGTCTTTACCTTTCTCTGTTATGATGTCACTCCTCTTTACTTCTCTCTGTTATGATGTCACTCAGGTCTTTACTTCTCTTTGTTATGATGTCACTCCTCTTTACTTCTCTCTGTTATGATGTCACTCAGGTCTTTACTTCTCTTTGTTATGATGTCACTCAGGTCTTTATTTCTCTTTGTTATGATGTCACTCAGGTCTTTACTTTTCTCTGTTATGATGTCACTCAGGTCTTTAATTCTCTCTGTTATTATGTCACTCAGGTCTTTACTTCTCTCTGTTATGATGTCACTCAGGTCTTTACTTCTCTCTGTTGTGATGTCACTCCTCTTCACTTCTCTCTGTTATGATGTCACTCAGGTCTTTACTTCTCTCTGTTATGATGTCACTCCTCTTTACTTCTCTCTGTTATGATGTCACTCAGGTCTTTACTTCTCTCTGTTATGATGTCACTCCTCTTTACTTTTCTCTGTTATGATGTCACTCAGGTCTTTACTTCTCTTTGTTATGATGTCACTCAGGTCTTTATTTCTCTTTGTTATGATGTCACTCAGGTCTTTACTTCTCTCTGTTATGATGTCACTCCTCTTTACTTCTCTCTGTTATGATGTCACTCCTCTTCACTTCTCTCTGTTATGATGTCACTCAGGTCTTTACTTCTCTCTGTTATGATGTCACTCAGGTCTTTACTTCTCTTTGTTATGATGTCACTCCTCTTTACTTCTCTCTGTTATGATGTCACTCAGGTCTTTACTTCTCTCTGTTATGATGTCACTCCTCTTTACTTCTCTCTGTTATGATGTCACTCAGGTCTTTACTTCTCTCTGTTATGATGTCACTCAGGTCTTTACCTTTCTCTGTTATGATGTCACTCCTCTTTACTTCTCTCTGTTATGATGTCACTCAGGTCTTTACTTCTCTCTGTTATGATGTCACTCAGGTCTTTACTTCTCTCTGTTATGATGTCACTCAGGTCTTTACTTCTCTTTGTTATGATGTCACTCAGGTCTTTATTTCTCTTTGTTATGATGTCACTCAGGTCTTTACTTTTCTCTGTTATGATGTCACTCAGGTCTTTAATTCTCTCTGTTATTATGTCACTCAGGTCTTTACTTCTCTCTGTTATGATGTCACTCAGGTCTTTACTTCTCTCTGTTGTGATGTCACTCCTCTTCACTTCTCTCTGTTATGATGTCACTCAGGTCTTTACTTCTCTCTGTTATGATGTCACTCCTCTTTACTTCTCTCTGTTATGATGTCACTCAGGTCTTTACTTTTCTCTGTTATGATGTCACTCCTCTTCACTTCTCTCTGTTATGATGTCACTCAGGTCTTTACTTCTCTTTGTTATGATGTCACTCAGGTCTTCACTTCTCTCTGTTATGATGTCACTCAGGTCTTTACTTCTCTCTGTTATGATGTCACTCAGGTCTTTACTTCTCTCTGTTATGATGTCACTCCTCTTTACTTCTCTCTGTTATGATGTCACTCAGGTCTTTATTTCTCTTTGTTATGATGTCACTCAGGTCTTTACTTCTCTCTGTTATGATGTCACTCCTCTTTACTTCTCTCTGTTATGATGTCACTCCTCTTCACTTCTCTCTGTTATGATGTCACTCAGGTCTTTACTTCTCTCTGTTATGATGTCACTCAGGTCTTTACCTTTCTCTGTTATGATGTCACTCAGGTCTTTACTTCTCTCTGTTATGATGTCACTCAGGTCTTTACTTTTCTCTGTTATGATGTCACTCAGGTCTTTATTTCTCTTTGTTATGATGTCACTCAGGTCTTTACTTCTCTGTTATGATGTCACTCAGGTCTTTATTTCTCTTTGTTATGATGTCACTCAGGTCTTTACTTTTCTTTGTTATGATGTCACTCCTCTTTACTTCTCTGTTATGATGTCACTCAGGTCTTTACTTCTCTCTGTTGTGATGTCACTCCTCTTCACTTCTCTCTGTTATGATGTCACTCAGGTCTTTACTTCTCTCTGTTATGATGTCACTCCTCTTTACTTCTCTCTGTTATGATGTCACTCAGGTCTTTACTTCTCTCTGTTATGATGTCACTCCTCTTTACTTCTCTCTGTTATGATGTCACTCAGGTCTTTACTTCTCTCTGTTATGATGTCACTCAGGTCTTTACCTTTCTCTGTTATGATGTCACTCCTCTTTACTTCTCTCTGTTATGATGTCACTCAGGTCTTTACTTCTCTTTGTTATGATGTCACTCCTCTTTACTTCTCTCTGTTATGATGTCACTCAGGTCTTTACTTCTCTCTGTTATGATGTCACTCAGGTCTTTACTTCTCTCTGTTATGATGTCACTCAGGTCTTTACTTCTCTCTGTTATGATGTCACTCAGGTCTTTACTTCTCTCTGTTATGATGTCACTCCTCTTCACTTCTCTCTGTTATGATGTCACTCATCTTTACTTCTCTCTGTTATGATGTCACTCAGGTCTTTACTTCTCTCTGTTATGATGTCACTCAGGTCTTTACTTTTCTCTGTTATGATGTCACTCCTCTTCACTTCTCTCTGTTATGATGTCACTCAGGTCTTTACTTCTCTTTGTTATGATGTCACTCAGGTCTTTATTTCTCTTTGTTATGATGTCACTCAGGTCTTTATTTCTCTTTGTTATGATGTCACTCAGGTCTTCACTTCTCTCTGTTATGATGTCACTCAGGTCTTTACTTCTCTCTGTTATGATGTCACTCAGGTCTTTACTTCTCTCTGTTATGATGTCACTCCTCTTTACTTCTCTCTGTTATGATGTCACTCAGGTCTTTACTTCTCTTTGTTATGATGTCACTCAGGTCTTTATTTCTCTTTGTTATGATGTCACTCAGGTCTTTACTTCTCTTTGTTATGATGTCACTCCTCTTTACTTCTCTCTGTTATGATGTCACTCCTCTTCACTTCTCTCTGTTATGATGTCACTCAGGTCTTTACTTCTCTCTGTTATGATGTCACTCAGGTCTTTACTTCTCTTTGTTATGATGTCACTCCTCTTTACTTCTCTGTTATGATGTCACTCAGGTCTTTACTTCTCTCTGTTGTGATGTCACTCCTCTTCACTTCTCTCTGTTATGATGTCACTCAGGTCTTTACTTCTCTCTGTTATGATGTCACTCCTCTTTACTTCTCTCTGTTATGATGTCACTCAGGTCTTTACTTCTCTCTGTTATGATGTCACTCCTCTTTACTTCTCTCTGTTATGATGTCACTCAGGTCTTTACTTCTCTCTGTTATGATGTCACTCAGGTCTTTACCTTTCTCTGTTATGATGTCACTCCTCTTTACTTCTCTCTGTTATGATGTCACTCAGGTCTTTACTTCTCTTTGTTATGATGTCACTCCTCTTTACTTCTCTCTGTTATGATGTCACTCAGGTCTTTACTTCTCTCTGTTATGATGTCACTCAGGTCTTTACTTCTCTCTGTTATGATGTCACTCAGGTCTTTACTTCTCTCTGTTATGATGTCACTCCTCTTCACTTCTCTCTGTTATGATGTCACTCATCTTTACTTCTCTCTGTTATGATGTCACTCAGGTCTTCACTTCTCTCTGTTATGATGTCACTCAGGTCTTTACTTCTCTCTGTTATGATGTCACTCAGGTCTTTACTTCTCTTTGTTATGATGTCACTCCTCTTTACTTCTCTCTGTTATGATGTCACTCAGGTCTTTACTTCTCTCTGTTATGATGTCACTCCTCTTTACTTCTCTCTGTTATGATGTCACTCAGGTCTTTACTTCTCTCTGTTATGATGTCACTCAGGTCTTTACCTTTCTCTGTTATGATGTCACTCCTCTTTACTTCTCTCTGTTATGATGTCACTCAGGTCTTTACTTCTCTCTGTTATGATGTCACTCAGGTCTTTACTTCTCTCTGTTATGATGTCACTCAGGTCTTTACTTCTCTTTGTTATGATGTCACTCAGGTCTTTATTTCTCTTTGTTATGATGTCACTCAGGTCTTTACTTTTCTCTGTTATGATGTCACTCAGGTCTTTAATTCTCTCTGTTATTATGTCACTCAGGTCTTTACTTCTCTCTGTTATGATGTCACTCAGGTCTTTACTTCTCTCTGTTGTGATGTCACTCCTCTTCACTTCTCTCTGTTATGATGTCACTCAGGTCTTTACTTCTCTCTGTTATGATGTCACTCCTCTTTACTTCTCTCTGTTATGATGTCACTCAGGTCTTTACTTTTCTCTGTTATGATGTCACTCCTCTTCACTTCTCTCTGTTATGATGTCACTCAGGTCTTTACTTCTCTTTGTTATGATGTCACTCAGGTCTTCACTTCTCTCTGTTATGATGTCACTCAGGTCTTTACTTCTCTCTGTTATGATGTCACTCAGGTCTTTACTTCTCTCTGTTATGATGTCACTCCTCTTTACTTCTCTCTGTTATGATGTCACTCAGGTCTTTATTTCTCTTTGTTATGATGTCACTCAGGTCTTTACTTCTCTCTGTTATGATGTCACTCCTCTTTACTTCTCTCTGTTATGATGTCACTCCTCTTCACTTCTCTCTGTTATGATGTCACTCAGGTCTTTACTTCTCTCTGTTATGATGTCACTCAGGTCTTTACCTTTCTCTGTTATGATGTCACTCAGGTCTTTACTTCTCTCTGTTATGATGTCACTCAGGTCTTTACTTTTCTCTGTTATGATGTCACTCAGGTCTTTATTTCTCTTTGTTATGATGTCACTCAGGTCTTTACTTCTCTGTTATGATGTCACTCAGGTCTTTATTTCTCTTTGTTATGATGTCACTCAGGTCTTTACTTTTCTTTGTTATGATGTCACTCCTCTTTACTTCTCTGTTATGATGTCACTCAGGTCTTTACTTCTCTCTGTTGTGATGTCACTCCTCTTCACTTCTCTCTGTTATGATGTCACTCAGGTCTTTACTTCTCTCTGTTATGATGTCACTCCTCTTTACTTCTCTCTGTTATGATGTCACTCAGGTCTTTACTTCTCTCTGTTATGATGTCACTCCTCTTTACTTCTCTCTGTTATGATGTCACTCAGGTCTTTACTTCTCTCTGTTATGATGTCACTCAGGTCTTTACCTTTCTCTGTTATGATGTCACTCCTCTTTACTTCTCTCTGTTATGATGTCACTCAGGTCTTTACTTCTCTTTGTTATGATGTCACTCCTCTTTACTTCTCTCTGTTATGATGTCACTCAGGTCTTTACTTCTCTCTGTTATGATGTCACTCAGGTCTTTACTTCTCTCTGTTATGATGTCACTCAGGTCTTTACTTCTCTCTGTTATGATGTCACTCAGGTCTTTACTTCTCTCTGTTATGATGTCACTCCTCTTCACTTCTCTCTGTTATGATGTCACTCATCTTTACTTCTCTCTGTTATGATGTCACTCAGGTCTTTACTTCTCTCTGTTATGATGTCACTCAGGTCTTTACTTTTCTCTGTTATGATGTCACTCCTCTTCACTTCTCTCTGTTATGATGTCACTCAGGTCTTTACTTCTCTTTGTTATGATGTCACTCAGGTCTTTATTTCTCTTTGTTATGATGTCACTCAGGTCTTTATTTCTCTTTGTTATGATGTCACTCAGGTCTTCACTTCTCTCTGTTATGATGTCACTCAGGTCTTTACTTCTCTCTGTTATGATGTCACTCAGGTCTTTACTTCTCTCTGTTATGATGTCACTCCTCTTTACTTCTCTCTGTTATGATGTCACTCAGGTCTTTACTTCTCTTTGTTATGATGTCACTCAGGTCTTTATTTCTCTTTGTTATGATGTCACTCAGGTCTTTACTTCTCTTTGTTATGATGTCACTCCTCTTTACTTCTCTCTGTTATGATGTCACTCCTCTTCACTTCTCTCTGTTATGATGTCACTCAGGTCTTTACTTCTCTCTGTTATGATGTCACTCAGGTCTTTACTTCTCTTTGTTATGATGTCACTCCTCTTTACTTCTCTGTTATGATGTCACTCAGGTCTTTACTTCTCTCTGTTGTGATGTCACTCCTCTTCACTTCTCTCTGTTATGATGTCACTCAGGTCTTTACTTCTCTCTGTTATGATGTCACTCCTCTTTACTTCTCTCTGTTATGATGTCACTCAGGTCTTTACTTCTCTCTGTTATGATGTCACTCCTCTTTACTTCTCTCTGTTATGATGTCACTCAGGTCTTTACTTCTCTCTGTTATGATGTCACTCAGGTCTTTACCTTTCTCTGTTATGATGTCACTCCTCTTTACTTCTCTCTGTTATGATGTCACTCAGGTCTTTACTTCTCTTTGTTATGATGTCACTCCTCTTTACTTCTCTCTGTTATGATGTCACTCAGGTCTTTACTTCTCTCTGTTATGATGTCACTCAGGTCTTTACTTCTCTCTGTTATGATGTCACTCAGGTCTTTACTTCTCTCTGTTATGATGTCACTCCTCTTCACTTCTCTCTGTTATGATGTCACTCATCTTTACTTCTCTCTGTTATGATGTCACTCAGGTCTTCACTTCTCTCTGTTATGATGTCACTCAGGTCTTTACTTCTCTCTGTTATGATGTCACTCAGGTCTTTACTTCTCTCTGTTATGATGTCACTCCTCTTTACTTCTCTCTGTTATGATGTCACTCAGGTCTTTATTTCTCTTTGTTATGATGTCACTCAGGTCTTTACTTCTCTCTGTTATGATGTCACTCCTCTTTACTTCTCTCTGTTATGATGTCACTCCTCTTCACTTCTCTCTGTTATGATGTCACTCAGGTCTTTACTTCTCTCTGTTATGATGTCACTCAGGTCTTTACTTCTCTTTGTTATGATGTCACTCCTCTTTACTTCTCTCTGTTATGATGTCACTCAGGTCTTTACTTCTCTCTGTTATGATGTCACTCCTCTTTACTTCTCTCTGTTATGATGTCACTCAGGTCTTTACTTCTCTCTGTTATGATGTCACTCAGGTCTTTACCTTTCTCTGTTATGATGTCACTCCTCTTTACTTCTCTCTGTTATGATGTCACTCAGGTCTTTACTTCTCTTTGTTATGATGTCACTCCTCTTTACTTCTCTCTGTTATGATGTCACTCAGGTCTTTACTTCTCTCTGTTATGATGTCACTCAGGTCTTTACCTTTCTCTGTTATGATGTCACTCAGGTCTTTACTTCTCTCTGTTATGATGTCACTCAGGTCTTTACTTTTCTCTGTTATGATGTCACTCAGGTCTTTATTTCTCTTTGTTATGATGTCACTCAGGTCTTTACTTCTCTGTTATGATGTCACTCAGGTCTTTATTTCTCTTTGTTATGATGTCACTCAGGTCTTTACTTTTCTTTGTTATGATGTCACTCCTCTTTACTTCTCTGTTATGATGTCACTCAGGTCTTTACTTCTCTCTGTTGTGATGTCACTCCTCTTCACTTCTCTCTGTTATGATGTCACTCAGGTCTTTACTTCTCTCTGTTATGATGTCACTCCTCTTTACTTCTCTCTGTTATGATGTCACTCAGGTCTTTACTTCTCTCTGTTATGATGTCACTCCTCTTTACTTCTCTCTGTTATGATGTCACTCAGGTCTTTACTTCTCTCTGTTATGATGTCACTCAGGTCTTTACCTTTCTCTGTTATGATGTCACTCCTCTTTACTTCTCTCTGTTATGATGTCACTCAGGTCTTTACTTCTCTTTGTTATGATGTCACTCCTCTTTACTTCTCTCTGTTATGATGTCACTCAGGTCTTTACTTTTCTCTGTTATGATGTCACTCCTCTTCACTTCTCTCTGTTATGATGTCACTCAGGTCTTTACCTTTCTCTGTTATGATGTCACTCCTCTTTACTTCTCTCTGTTATGATGTCACTCAGGTCTTTACTTCTCTCTGTTATGATGTCACTCCTCTTTACTTCTCTCTGTTATGATGTCACTCAGGTCTTTACTTCTCTCTGTTATGATGTCACTCAGGTCTTTACCTTTCTCTGTTATGATGTCACTCCTCTTTACTTCTCTCTGTTATGATGTCACTCAGGTCTTTACTTCTCTTTGTTATGATGTCACTCCTCTTTACTTCTCTCTGTTATGATGTCACTCAGGTCTTTACTTCTCTCTGTTATGATGTCACTCCTCTTTACTTTTCTCTGTTATGATGTCACTCAGGTCTTTACTTCTCTTTGTTATGATGTCACTCAGGTCTTTATTTCTCTTTGTTATGATGTCACTCAGGTCTTTACTTCTCTCTGTTATGATGTCACTCAGGTCTTTACTTTTCTTTGTTATGATGTCACTCCTCTTTACTTCTCTGTTATGATGTCACTCAGGTCTTTACTTCTCTCTGTTGTGATGTCACTCCTCTTCACTTCTCTCTGTTATGATGTCACTCAGGTCTTTACTTCTCTCTGTTATGATGTCACTCCTCTTTACTTCTCTCTGTTATGATGTCACTCAGGTCTTTACTTCTCTCTGTTATGATGTCACTCCTCTTTACTTCTCTCTGTTATGATGTCACTCAGGTCTTTACTTCTCTCTGTTATGATGTCACTCAGGTCTTTACCTTTCTCTGTTATGATGTCACTCCTCTTTACTTCTCTCTGTTATGATGTCACTCAGGTCTTTACTTCTCTTTGTTATGATGTCACTCCTCTTTACTTCTCTCTGTTATGATGTCACTCAGGTCTTTACTTCTCTCTGTTATGATGTCACTCAGGTCTTTACTTCTCTCTGTTATGATGTCACTCCTCTTCACTTCTCTCTGTTATGATGTCACTCATCTTTACTTCTCTCTGTTATGATGTCACTCAGGTCTTTACTTCTCTCTGTTATGATGTCACTCAGGTCTTTACTTTTCTCTGTTATGATGTCACTCCTCTTCACTTCTCTCTGTTATGATGTCACTCAGGTCTTTACTTCTCTTTGTTATGATGTCACTCAGGTCTTTATTTCTCTTTGTTATGATGTCACTCAGGTCTTTATTTCTCTTTGTTATGATGTCACTCAGGTCTTCACTTCTCTCTGTTATGATGTCACTCAGGTCTTTACTTCTCTCTGTTATGATGTCACTCCTCTTTACTTCTCTGTTATGATGTCACTCAGGTCTTTACTTCTCTCTGTTATGATGTCACTCCTCTTTACTTCTCTCTGTTATGATGTCACTCAGGTCTTTACTTCTCTCTGTTATGATGTCACTCAGGTCTTTACCTTTCTCTGTTATGATGTCACTCCTCTTTACTTCTCTCTGTTATGATGTCACTCAGGTCTTTACTTCTCTTTGTTATGATGTCACTCCTCTTTACTTCTCTGTTATGATGTCACTCAGGTCTTTACTTCTCTCTGTTGTGATGTCACTCCTCTTCACTTCTCTCTGTTATGATGTCACTCAGGTCTTTACTTCTCTCTGTTATGATGTCACTCCTCTTTACTTCTCTCTGTTATGATGTCACTCAGGTCTTTACTTCTCTCTGTTATGATGTCACTCCTCTTTACTTCTCTCTGTTATGATGTCACTCAGGTCTTTACTTCTCTTTGTTATGATGTCACTCAGGTCTTTATTTCTCTTTGTTATGATGTCACTCAGGTCTTTACTTCTCTCTGTTATGATGTCACTCCTCTTTACTTCTCTCTGTTATGATGTCACTCAGGTCTTTACTTCTCTCTGTTATGATGTCACTCAGGTCTTTACCTTTCTCTGTTATGATGTCGCTCCTCTTTACTTCTCTCTGTTATGATGTCACTCAGGTCTTTACTTCTCTTTGTTATGATGTCACTCCTCTTTACTTCTCTCTGTTATGATGTCACTCAGGTCTTTACTTCTCTCTGTTATGATGTCACTCAGGTCTTTACCTTTCTCTGTTATGATGTCACTCAGGTCTTTACTTCTCTCTGTTATGATGTCACTCAGGTCTTTACTTTTCTCTGTTATGATGTCACTCAGGTCTTTATTTCTCTTTGTTATGATGTCACTCAGGTCTTTACTTCTCTGTTATGATGTCACTCAGGTCTTTATTTCTCTTTGTTATGATGTCACTCAGGTCTTTACTTTTCTTTGTTATGATGTCACTCCTCTTTACTTCTCTGTTATGATGTCACTCAGGTCTTTACTTCTCTCTGTTGTGATGTCACTCCTCTTCACTTCTCTCTGTTATGATGTCACTCAGGTCTTTACTTCTCTCTGTTATGATGTCACTCCTCTTTACTTCTCTCTGTTATGATGTCACTCAGGTCTTTACTTCTCTCTGTTATGATGTCACTCCTCTTTACTTCTCTCTGTTATGATGTCACTCAGGTCTTTACTTCTCTCTGTTATGATGTCACTCAGGTCTTTACCTTTCTCTGTTATGATGTCACTCCTCTTTACTTCTCTCTGTTATGATGTCACTCAGGTCTTTACTTCTCTTTGTTATGATGTCACTCCTCTTTACTTCTCTCTGTTATGATGTCACTCAGGTCTTTACTTCTCTCTGTTATGATGTCACTCAGGTCTTTACTTCTCTCTGTTATGATGTCACTCCTCTTCACTTCTCTCTGTTATGATGTCACTCATCTTTACTTCTCTCTGTTATGATGTCACTCAGGTCTTTACTTCTCTCTGTTATGATGTCACTCAGGTCTTTACTTTTCTCTGTTATGATGTCACTCCTCTTCACTTCTCTCTGTTATGATGTCACTCAGGTCTTTACTTCTCTTTGTTATGATGTCACTCAGGTCTTTATTTCTCTTTGTTATGATGTCACTCAGGTCTTTATTTCTCTTTGTTATGATGTCACTCAGGTCTTCACTTCTCTCTGTTATGATGTCACTCAGGTCTTTACTTCTCTCTGTTATGATGTCACTCCTCTTTACTTCTCTCTGTTATGATGTCACTCAGGTCTTTACTTCTCTCTGTTATGATGTCACTCCTCTTTACTTCTCTCTGTTATGATGTCACTCAGGTCTTTACTTCTCTCTGTTATGATGTCACTCAGGTCTTTACCTTTCTCTGTTATGATGTCACTCCTCTTTACTTCTCTCTGTTATGATGTCACTCAGGTCTTTACTTCTCTTTGTTATGATGTCACTCCTCTTTACTTCTCTGTTATGATGTCACTCAGGTCTTTACTTCTCTCTGTTGTGATGTCACTCCTCTTCACTTCTCTCTGTTATGATGTCACTCAGGTCTTTACTTCTCTCTGTTATGATGTCACTCCTCTTTACTTCTCTCTGTTATGATGTCACTCAGGTCTTTACTTCTCTCTGTTATGATGTCACTCCTCTTTACTTCTCTCTGTTATGATGTCACTCAGGTCTTTACTTCTCTTTGTTATGATGTCACTCAGGTCTTTATTTCTCTTTGTTATGATGTCACTCAGGTCTTTACTTCTCTCTGTTATGATGTCACTCCTCTTTACTTCTCTCTGTTATGATGTCACTCAGGTCTTTACTTCTCTCTGTTATGATGTCACTCAGGTCTTTACTTCTCTTTGTTATGATGTCACTCCTCTTTACTTCTCTCTGTTATGATGTCACTCAGGTCTTTACTTCTCTCTGTTATGATGTCACTCAGGTCTTTACTTCTCTCTGTTATGATGTCACTCCTCTTCACTTCTCTCTGTTATGATGTCACTCATCTTTACTTCTCTCTGTTATGATGTCACTCAGGTCTTTACTTCTCTCTGTTATGATGTCACTCAGGTCTTTACTTTTCTCTGTTATGATGTCACTCCTCTTCACTTCTCTCTGTTATGATGTCACTCAGGTCTTTACTTCTCTTTGTTATGATGTCACTCAGGTCTTTATTTCTCTTTGTTATGATGTCACTCAGGTCTTTATTTCTCTTTGTTATGATGTCACTCAGGTCTTCACTTCTCTCTGTTATGATGTCACTCAGGTCTTTACTTCTCTCTGTTATGATGTCACTCCTCTTTACTTCTCTCTGTTATGATGTCACTCAGGTCTTTACTTCTCTCTGTTATGATGTCACTCCTCTTTACTTCTCTCTGTTATGATGTCACTCAGGTCTTTACTTCTCTCTGTTATGATGTCACTCAGGTCTTTACCTTTCTCTGTTATGATGTCACTCCTCTTTACTTCTCTCTGTTATGATGTCACTCAGGTCTTTACTTCTCTTTGTTATGATGTCACTCCTCTTTACTTCTCTGTTATGATGTCACTCAGGTCTTTACTTCTCTCTGTTGTGATGTCACTCCTCTTCACTTCTCTCTGTTATGATGTCACTCAGGTCTTTACTTCTCTCTGTTATGATGTCACTCCTCTTTACTTCTCTCTGTTATGATGTCACTCAGGTCTTTACTTCTCTCTGTTATGATGTCACTCCTCTTTACTTCTCTCTGTTATGATGTCACTCAGGTCTTTACTTCTCTTTGTTATGATGTCACTCAGGTCTTTATTTCTCTTTGTTATGATGTCACTCAGGTCTTTACTTCTCTCTGTTATGATGTCACTCCTCTTTACTTCTCTCTGTTATGATGTCACTCCTCTTCACTTCTCTCTGTTATGATGTCACTCATCTTTACTTCTCTCTGTTATGATGTCACTCAGGTCTTTACTTCTCTCTGTTATGATGTCACTCAGGTCTTTACTTTTCTCTGTTATGATGTCACTCCTCTTCACTTCTCTCTGTTATGATGTCACTCAGGTCTTTACTTCTCTTTGTTATGATGTCACTCAGGTCTTTATTTCTCTTTGTTATGATGTCACTCAGGTCTTTATTTCTCTTTGTTATGATGTCACTCAGGTCTTCACTTCTCTCTGTTATGATGTCACTCAGGTCTTTACTTCTCTCTGTTATGATGTCACTCCTCTTTACTTCTCTCTGTTATGATGTCACTCAGGTCTTTACTTCTCTCTGTTATGATGTCACTCCTCTTTACTTCTCTCTGTTATGATGTCACTCAGGTCTTTACTTCTCTCTGTTATGATGTCACTCAGGTCTTTACCTTTCTCTGTTATGATGTCACTCCTCTTTACTTCTCTCTGTTATGATGTCACTCAGGTCTTTACTTCTCTTTGTTATGATGTCACTCCTCTTTACTTCTCTGTTATGATGTCACTCAGGTCTTTACTTCTCTCTGTTGTGATGTCACTCCTCTTCACTTCTCTCTGTTATGATGTCACTCAGGTCTTTACTTCTCTCTGTTATGATGTCACTCCTCTTTACTTCTCTCTGTTATGATGTCACTCAGGTCTTTACTTCTCTCTGTTATGATGTCACTCCTCTTTACTTCTCTCTGTTATGATGTCACTCAGGTCTTTACTTCTCTTTGTTATGATGTCACTCAGGTCTTTATTTCTCTTTGTTATGATGTCACTCAGGTCTTTACTTCTCTCTGTTATGATGTCACTCCTCTTTACTTCTCTCTGTTATGATGTCACTCAGGTCTTTACTTCTCTCTGTTATGATGTCACTCAGGTCTTTACCTTTCTCTGTTATGATGTCGCTCCTCTTTACTTCTCTCTGTTATGATGTCACTCAGGTCTTTACTTCTCTTTGTTATGATGTCACTCCTCTTTACTTCTCTCTGTTATGATGTCACTCAGGTCTTTACTTCTCTCTGTTATGATGTCACTCAGGTCTTTACCTTTCTCTGTTATGATGTCACTCAGGTCTTTACTTCTCTCTGTTATGATGTCACTCAGGTCTTTACTTTTCTCTGTTATGATGTCACTCAGGTCTTTATTTCTCTTTGTTATGATGTCACTCAGGTCTTTACTTCTCTGTTATGATGTCACTCAGGTCTTTATTTCTCTTTGTTATGATGTCACTCAGGTCTTTACTTTTCTTTGTTATGATGTCACTCCTCTTTACTTCTCTGTTATGATGTCACTCAGGTCTTTACTTCTCTCTGTTGTGATGTCACTCCTCTTCACTTCTCTCTGTTATGATGTCACTCAGGTCTTTACTTCTCTCTGTTATGATGTCACTCCTCTTTACTTCTCTCTGTTATGATGTCACTCAGGTCTTTACTTCTCTCTGTTATGATGTCACTCCTCTTTACTTCTCTCTGTTATGATGTCACTCAGGTCTTTACTTCTCTCTGTTATGATGTCACTCAGGTCTTTACCTTTCTCTGTTATGATGTCACTCCTCTTTACTTCTCTCTGTTATGATGTCACTCAGGTCTTTACTTCTCTTTGTTATGATGTCACTCCTCTTTACTTCTCTCTGTTATGATGTCACTCAGGTCTTTACTTCTCTCTGTTATGATGTCACTCAGGTCTTTACTTCTCTCTGTTATGATGTCACTCCTCTTCACTTCTCTCTGTTATGATGTCACTCATCTTTACTTCTCTCTGTTATGATGTCACTCAGGTCTTTACTTCTCTCTGTTATGATGTCACTCAGGTCTTTACTTTTCTCTGTTATGATGTCACTCCTCTTCACTTCTCTCTGTTATGATGTCACTCAGGTCTTTACTTCTCTTTGTTATGATGTCACTCAGGTCTTTATTTCTCTTTGTTATGATGTCACTCAGGTCTTTATTTCTCTTTGTTATGATGTCACTCAGGTCTTCACTTCTCTCTGTTATGATGTCACTCAGGTCTTTACTTCTCTCTGTTATGATGTCACTCCTCTTTACTTCTCTCTGTTATGATGTCACTCAGGTCTTTACTTCTCTCTGTTATGATGTCACTCCTCTTTACTTCTCTCTGTTATGATGTCACTCAGGTCTTTACTTCTCTCTGTTATGATGTCACTCAGGTCTTTACCTTTCTCTGTTATGATGTCACTCCTCTTTACTTCTCTCTGTTATGATGTCACTCAGGTCTTTACTTCTCTTTGTTATGATGTCACTCCTCTTTACTTCTCTGTTATGATGTCACTCAGGTCTTTACTTCTCTCTGTTGTGATGTCACTCCTCTTCACTTCTCTCTGTTATGATGTCACTCAGGTCTTTACTTCTCTCTGTTATGATGTCACTCCTCTTTACTTCTCTCTGTTATGATGTCACTCAGGTCTTTACTTCTCTCTGTTATGATGTCACTCCTCTTTACTTCTCTCTGTTATGATGTCACTCAGGTCTTTACTTCTCTTTGTTATGATGTCACTCAGGTCTTTATTTCTCTTTGTTATGATGTCACTCAGGTCTTTACTTCTCTCTGTTATGATGTCACTCCTCTTTACTTCTCTCTGTTATGATGTCACTCAGGTCTTTACTTCTCTCTGTTATGATGTCACTCAGGTCTTTACTTCTCTTTGTTATGATGTCACTCCTCTTTACTTCTCTCTGTTATGATGTCACTCAGGTCTTTACTTCTCTCTGTTATGATGTCACTCAGGTCTTTACTTCTCTCTGTTATGATGTCACTCCTCTTCACTTCTCTCTGTTATGATGTCACTCATCTTTACTTCTCTCTGTTATGATGTCACTCAGGTCTTTACTTCTCTCTGTTATGATGTCACTCAGGTCTTTACTTTTCTCTGTTATGATGTCACTCCTCTTCACTTCTCTCTGTTATGATGTCACTCAGGTCTTTACTTCTCTTTGTTATGATGTCACTCAGGTCTTTATTTCTCTTTGTTATGATGTCACTCAGGTCTTTATTTCTCTTTGTTATGATGTCACTCAGGTCTTCACTTCTCTCTGTTATGATGTCACTCAGGTCTTTACTTCTCTCTGTTATGATGTCACTCCTCTTTACTTCTCTCTGTTATGATGTCACTCAGGTCTTTACTTCTCTCTGTTATGATGTCACTCCTCTTTACTTCTCTCTGTTATGATGTCACTCAGGTCTTTACTTCTCTCTGTTATGATGTCACTCAGGTCTTTACCTTTCTCTGTTATGATGTCACTCCTCTTTACTTCTCTCTGTTATGATGTCACTCAGGTCTTTACTTCTCTTTGTTATGATGTCACTCCTCTTTACTTCTCTGTTATGATGTCACTCAGGTCTTTACTTCTCTCTGTTGTGATGTCACTCCTCTTCACTTCTCTCTGTTATGATGTCACTCAGGTCTTTACTTCTCTCTGTTATGATGTCACTCCTCTTTACTTCTCTCTGTTATGATGTCACTCAGGTCTTTACTTCTCTCTGTTATGATGTCACTCCTCTTTACTTCTCTCTGTTATGATGTCACTCAGGTCTTTACTTCTCTTTGTTATGATGTCACTCAGGTCTTTATTTCTCTTTGTTATGATGTCACTCAGGTCTTTACTTCTCTCTGTTATGATGTCACTCCTCTTTACTTCTCTCTGTTATGATGTCACTCAGGTCTTTACTTCTCTCTGTTATGATGTCACTCAGGTCTTTACCTTTCTCTGTTATGATGTCGCTCCTCTTTACTTCTCTCTGTTATGATGTCACTCAGGTCTTTACTTCTCTTTGTTATGATGTCACTCCTCTTTACTTCTCTCTGTTATGATGTCACTCAGGTCTTTACTTCTCTCTGTTATGATGTCACTCCTCTTCACTTCTCTCTGTTATGATGTCACTCAGGTCTTTACTTCTCTCTGTTATGATGTCACTCAGGTCTTTACCTTTCTCTGTTATGATGTCGCTCCTCTTTACTTCTCTCTGTTATGATGTCACTCAGGTCTTTACTTCTCTCTGTTATGATGTCACTCAGGTCTTTACCTTTCTCTGTTATGATGTCACTCCTCTGTACTTCTCTCTGTTATGATGTCACTCAGGTCTTTACTTCTCTTTGTTATGATGTCACTCAGGTCTTTACTTCTCTCTGTTATGATGTCACTCCTCTTTACTTCTCTCTGTTATGATGTCACTCAGGTCTTTACTTCTCTTTGTTATGATGTCACTCAGGTCTTTATTTCTCTTTGTTATGATGTCACTCAGGTCTTTACTTCTCTCTGTTATGATGTCACTCCTCTTTACTTCTCTCTGTTATGATGTCACTCAGGTCTTTACTTCTCTCTGTTATGATGTCACTCAGGTCTTTACTTCTCTCTGTTATGATGTCACTCAGGTCTTTACTTCTCTTTGTTATGATGTCACTCCTCTTTACTTCTCTGTTATGATGTCACTCAGGTCTTTACTTCTCTCTGTTATGATGTCACTCAGGTCTTTACTTCTCTCTGTTATGATGTCACTCCTCTTTACTTCTCTCTGTTATGATGTCACTCAGGTCTTTACTTCTCTCTGTTATGATGTCACTCCTCTTTACTTCTCTCTGTTATGATGTCACTCAGGTCTTTACTTCTCTTTGTTATGATGTCACTCAGGTCTTTATTTCTCTTTGTTATGATGTCACTCAGGTCTTTACTTCTCTCTGTTATGATGTCACTCCTCTTTACTTCTCTCTGTTATGATGTCACTCAGGTCTTTACTTCTCTCTGTTATGATGTCACTCAGGTCTTTACCTTTCTCTGTTATGATGTCACTCCTCTTTACTTCTCTCTGTTATGATGTCACTCAGGTCTTTACTTCTCTCTGTTATGATGTCACTCCTCTTTACTTCTCTCTGTTATGATGTCACTCAGGTCTTTACTTCTCTCTGTTATGATGTCACTCAGGTCTTTACCTTTCTCTGTTATGATGTCGCTCCTCTTTACTTCTCTCTGTTATGATGTCACTCAGGTCTTTACTTCTCTCTGTTATGATGTCACTCAGGTCTTTACCTTTCTCTGTTATGATGTCACTCCTCTGTACTTCTCTCTGTTATGATGTCACTCAGGTCTTTACTTCTCTTTGTTATGATGTCACTCAGGTCTTTACTTCTCTCTGTTATGATGTCACTCCTCTTTACTTCTCTCTGTTATGATGTCACTCAGGTCTTTACTTCTCTTTGTTATGATGTCACTCAGGTCTTTATTTCTCTTTGTTATGATGTCACTCAGGTCTTTACTTCTCTCTGTTATGATGTCACTCCTCTTTACTTCTCTCTGTTATGATGTCACTCAGGTCTTTACTTCTCTCTGTTATGATGTCACTCAGGTCTTTACTTCTCTCTGTTATGATGTCACTCAGGTCTTTACTTCTCTTTGTTATGATGTCACTCCTCTTTACTTCTCTCTGTTATGATGTCACTCAGGTCTTTACTTCTCTCTGTTATGATGTCACTCCTCTTTACTTCTCTCTGTTATGATGTCACTCAGGTCTTTACTTCTCTCTGTTATGATGTCACTCAGGTCTTTACCTTTCTCTGTTATGATGTCACTCCTCTTTACTTCTCTCTGTTATGATGTCACTCAGGTCTTTACTTCTCTCTGTTATGATGTCACTCCTCTTTACTTCTCTCTGTTATGATGTCACTCAGGTCTTTACTTCTCTCTGTTATGATGTCACTCCTCTTTACTTCTCTCTGTTATGATGTCACTCAGGTCTTTACTTCTCTTTGTTATGATGTCACTCAGGTCTTTATTTCTCTTTGTTATGATGTCACTCAGGTCTTTACTTCTCTCTGTTATGATGTCACTCCTCTTTACTTCTCTCTGTTATGATGTCACTCCTCTTCACTTCTCTCTGTTATGATGTCACTCAGGTCTTTACTTCTCTCTGTTATGATGTCACTCAGGTCTTTACTTCTCTTTGTTATGATGTCACTCCTCTTTACTTCTCTCTGTTATGATGTCACTCAGGTCTTTACTTCTCTTTGTTATGATGTCACTCAGGTCTTTACTTCTCTCTGTTATGATGTCACTCAGGTCTTTACCTTTCTCTGTTATGATGTCACTCCTCTGTACTTCTCTCTGTTATGATGTCACTCAGGTCTTTACTTCTCTTTGTTATGATGTCACTCAGGTCTTTACTTCTCTCTGTTATGATGTCACTCCTCTTTACTTCTCTCTGTTATGATGTCACTCAGGTCTTTACTTCTCTTTGTTATGATGTCACTCAGGTCTTTATTTCTCTTTGTTATGATGTCACTCAGGTCTTTACTTCTCTCTGTTATGATGTCACTCCTCTTTACTTCTCTCTGTTATGATGTCACTCAGGTCTTTACTTCTCTCTGTTATGATGTCACTCAGGTCTTTACTTCTCTCTGTTATGATGTCACTCAGGTCTTTACTTCTCTTTGTTATGATGTCACTCCTCTTTACTTCTCTCTGTTATGATGTCACTCAGGTCTTTACTTCTCTCTGTTATGATGTCACTCCTCTTTACTTCTCTCTGTTATGATGTCACTCAGGTCTTTACTTCTCTCTGTTATGATGTCACTCAGGTCTTTACCTTTCTCTGTTATGATGTCACTCCTCTTTACTTCTCTCTGTTATGATGTCACTCAGGTCTTTACTTCTCTCTGTTATGATGTCACTCCTCTTTACTTCTCTCTGTTATGATGTCACTCAGGTCTTTACTTCTCTCTGTTATGATGTCACTCAGGTCTTTACCTTTCTCTGTTATGATGTCACTCCTCTTTACTTCTCTCTGTTATGATGTCACTCAGGTCTTTACTTCTCTTTGTTATGATGTCACTCCTCTTTACTTCTCTCTGTTATGATGTCACTCAGGTCTTTACTTCTCTCTGTTATGATGTCACTCAGGTCTTTACCTTTCTCTGTTATGATGTCACTCAGGTCTTTACTTCTCTCTGTTATGATGTCACTCAGGTCTTTATTTCTCTTTGTTATGATGTCACTCAGGTCTTTACTTCTCTCTGTTATGATGTCACTCAGGTCTTTATTTCTCTTTGTTATGATGTCACTCAGGTCTTTACTTTTCTTTGTTATGATGTCACTCCTCTTTACTTCTCTGTTATGATGTCACTCAGGTCTTTACTTCTCTCTGTTGTGATGTCACTCCTCTTCACTTCTCTCTGTTATGATGTCACTCAGGTCTTTACTTCTCTCTGTTATGATGTCACTACTCTTTACTTCTCTCTGTTATGATGTCACTCAGGTCTTTACTTCTCTCTGTTATGATGTCACTCCTCTTCACTTCTCTCTGTTATGATGTCACTCATCTTTACTTCTCTCTGTTATGATGTCACTCAGGTCTTTACTTCTCTCTGTTATGATGTCACTCAGGTCTTTACTTTTCTCTGTTATGATGTCACTCCTCTTCACTTCTCTCTGTTATGATGTCACTCAGGTCTTTACTTCTCTTTGTTATGATGTCACTCAGGTCTTTACTTCTCTCTGTTATGATGTCACTCAGGTCTTCACTTCTCTCTGTTATGATGTCACTCAGGTCTTTACTTCTCTCTGTTATGATGTCACTCAGGTCTTTACTTCTCTCTGTTATGATGTCACTCCTCTTTACTTCTCTCTGTTATGATGTCACTCAGGTCTTTACTTCTCTTTGTTATGATGTCACTCAGGTCTTTATTTCTCTTTGTTATGATGTCACTCAGGTCTTTACTTCTCTCTGTTATGATGTCACTCCTCTTTACTTCTCTCTGTTATGATGTCACTCCTCTTCACTTCTCTCTGTTATGATGTCACTCAGGTCTTTACTTCTCTCTGTTATGATGTCACTCAGGTCTTTACTTCTCTTTGTTATGATGTCACTCCTCTTTACTTCTCTCTGTTATGATGTCACTCAGGTCTTTACTTCTCTCTGTTATGATGTCACTCCTCTTTACTTTTCTCTGTTATGATGTCACTCAGGTCTTTACTTCTCTTTGTTATGATGTCACTCAGGTCTTTATTTGTCTTTGTTATGATGTCACTCAGGTCTTTACTTCTCTCTGTTATGATGTCACTCCTCTTTACTTCTCTCTGTTATGATGTCACTCCTCTTCACTTCTCTCTGTTATGATGTCACTCAGGTCTTTACTTCTCTCTGTTATGATGTCACTCAGGTCTTTACTTCTCTTTGTTATGATGTCACTCCTCTTTACTTCTCTCTGTTATGATGTCACTCAGGTCTTTACTTCTCTCTGTTATGATGTCACTCCTCTTTACTTCTCTCTGTTATGATGTCACTCAGGTCTTTACTTCTCTCTGTTATGATGTCACTCAGGTCTTTACCTTTCTCTGTTATGATGTCACTCCTCTTTACTTCTCTCTGTTATGATGTCACTCAGGTCTTTACTTCTCTCTGTTATGATGTCACTCAGGTCTTTACTTCTCTCTGTTATGATGTCACTCAGGTCTTTACTTCTCTTTGTTATGATGTCACTCAGGTCTTTATTTCTCTTTGTTATGATGTCACTCAGGTCTTTACTTTTCTCTGTTATGATGTCACTCAGGTCTTTAATTCTCTCTGTTATTATGTCACTCAGGTCTTTACTTCTCTCTGTTATGATGTCACTCAGGTCTTTACTTCTCTCTGTTATGATGTCACTCCTCTTTACTTCTCTCTGTTATGATGTCACTCAGGTCTTTACTTCTCTCTGTTATGATGTCACTCCTCTTTACTTCTCTCTGTTATGATGTCACTCAGGTCTTTACTTCTCTCTGTTATGATGTCACTCCTCTTCACTTCTCTCTGTTATGATGTCACTCATCTTTACTTCTCTCTGTTATGATGTCACTCAGGTCTTTACTTCTCTCTGTTATGATGTCACTCAGGTCTTTACTTTTCTCTGTTATGATGTCACTCCTCTTCACTTCTCTCTGTTATGATGTCACTCAGGTCTTTACTTCTCTTTGTTATGATGTCACTCAGGTCTTTATTTCTCTTTGTTATGATGTCACTCAGGTCTTTATTTCTCTTTGTTATGATGTCACTCAGGTCTTCACTTCTCTCTGTTATGATGTCACTCAGGTCTTTACTTCTCTCTGTTATGATGTCACTCAGGTCTTTACTTCTCTCTGTTATGATGTCACTCCTCTTTACTTCTCTCTGTTATGATGTCACTCAGGTCTTTATTTCTCTTTGTTATGATGTCACTCAGGTCTTTACTTCTCTCTGTTATGATGTCACTCCTCTTTACTTCTCTCTGTTATGATGTCACTCCTCTTCACTTCTCTCTGTTATGATGTCACTCAGGTCTTTACTTCTCTCTGTTATGATGTCACTCAGGTCTTTACTTCTCTTTGTTATGATGTCACTCCTCTTTACTTCTCTCTGTTATGATGTCACTCAGGTCTTTACTTCTCTCTGTTATGATGTCACTCCTCTTTACTTCTCTCTGTTATGATGTCACTCAGGTCTTTACTTCTCTCTGTTATGATGTCACTCAGGTCTTTACCTTTCTCTGTTATGATGTCACTCCTCTTTACTTCTCTCTGTTATGATGTCACTCAGGTCTTTACTTCTCTTTGTTATGATGTCACTCCTCTTTACTTCTCTCTGTTATGATGTCACTCAGGTCTTTACTTCTCTCTGTTATGATGTCACTCCTCTTTACTTCTCTCTGTTATGATGTCACTCAGGTCTTTACTTCTCTCTGTTATGATGTCACTCAGGTCTTTACCTTTCTCTGTTATGATGTCACTCCTCTTTACTTCTCTCTGTTATGATGTCACTCAGGTCTTTACTTCTCTCTGTTATGATGTCACTCCTCTTTACTTCTCTCTGTTATGATGTCACTCAGGTCTTTACTTCTCTCTGTTATGATGTCACTCCTCTTTACTTCTCTCTGTTATGATGTCACTCAGGTCTTTACTTCTCTTTGTTATGATGTCACTCAGGTCTTTATTTCTCTTTGTTATGATGTCACTCAGGTCTTTACTTCTCTCTGTTATGATGTCACTCCTCTTTACTTCTCTCTGTTATGATGTCACTCCTCTTCACTTCTCTCTGTTATGATGTCACTCAGGTCTTTACTTCTCTCTGTTATGATGTCACTCAGGTCTTTACTTCTCTTTGTTATGATGTCACTCCTCTTTACTTCTCTCTGTTATGATGTCACTCAGGTCTTTACTTCTCTTTGTTATGATGTCACTCAGGTCTTTACTTCTCTCTGTTATGATGTCACTCAGGTCTTTACCTTTCTCTGTTATGATGTCACTCCTCTGTACTTCTCTCTGTTATGATGTCACTCAGGTCTTTACTTCTCTTTGTTATGATGTCACTCAGGTCTTTACTTCTCTCTGTTATGATGTCACTCCTCTTTACTTCTCTCTGTTATGATGTCACTCAGGTCTTTACTTCTCTTTGTTATGATGTCACTCAGGTCTTTATTTCTCTTTGTTATGATGTCACTCAGGTCTTTACTTCTCTCTGTTATGATGTCACTCCTCTTTACTTCTCTCTGTTATGATGTCACTCAGGTCTTTACTTCTCTCTGTTATGATGTCACTCAGGTCTTTACTTCTCTCTGTTATGATGTCACTCAGGTCTTTACTTCTCTTTGTTATGATGTCACTCCTCTTTACTTCTCTCTGTTATGATGTCACTCAGGTCTTTACTTCTCTCTGTTATGATGTCACTCCTCTTTACTTCTCTCTGTTATGATGTCACTCAGGTCTTTACTTCTCTCTGTTATGATGTCACTCAGGTCTTTACCTTTCTCTGTTATGATGTCACTCCTCTTTACTTCTCTCTGTTATGATGTCACTCAGGTCTTTACTTCTCTCTGTTATGATGTCACTCCTCTTTACTTCTCTCTGTTATGATGTCACTCAGGTCTTTACTTCTCTCTGTTATGATGTCACTCAGGTCTTTACCTTTCTCTGTTATGATGTCACTCCTCTTTACTTCTCTCTGTTATGATGTCACTCAGGTCTTTACTTCTCTTTGTTATGATGTCACTCCTCTTTACTTCTCTCTGTTATGATGTCACTCAGGTCTTTACTTCTCTCTGTTATGATGTCACTCAGGTCTTTACCTTTCTCTGTTATGATGTCACTCAGGTCTTTACTTCTCTCTGTTATGATGTCACTCAGGTCTTTATTTCTCTTTGTTATGATGTCACTCAGGTCTTTACTTCTCTCTGTTATGATGTCACTCAGGTCTTTATTTCTCTTTGTTATGATGTCACTCAGGTCTTTACTTTTCTTTGTTATGATGTCACTCCTCTTTACTTCTCTGTTATGATGTCACTCAGGTCTTTACTTCTCTCTGTTGTGATGTCACTCCTCTTCACTTCTCTCTGTTATGATGTCACTCAGGTCTTTACTTCTCTCTGTTATGATGTCACTACTCTTTACTTCTCTCTGTTATGATGTCACTCAGGTCTTTACTTCTCTCTGTTATGATGTCACTCCTCTTCACTTCTCTCTGTTATGATGTCACTCATCTTTACTTCTCTCTGTTATGATGTCACTCAGGTCTTTACTTCTCTCTGTTATGATGTCACTCAGGTCTTTACTTTTCTCTGTTATGATGTCACTCCTCTTCACTTCTCTCTGTTATGATGTCACTCAGGTCTTTACTTCTCTTTGTTATGATGTCACTCAGGTCTTTACTTCTCTCTGTTATGATGTCACTCAGGTCTTCACTTCTCTCTGTTATGATGTCACTCAGGTCTTTACTTCTCTCTGTTATGATGTCACTCAGGTCTTTACTTCTCTCTGTTATGATGTCACTCCTCTTTACTTCTCTCTGTTATGATGTCACTCAGGTCTTTACTTCTCTTTGTTATGATGTCACTCAGGTCTTTATTTCTCTTTGTTATGATGTCACTCAGGTCTTTACTTCTCTCTGTTATGATGTCACTCCTCTTTACTTCTCTCTGTTATGATGTCACTCCTCTTCACTTCTCTCTGTTATGATGTCACTCAGGTCTTTACTTCTCTCTGTTATGATGTCACTCAGGTCTTTACTTCTCTTTGTTATGATGTCACTCCTCTTTACTTCTCTCTGTTATGATGTCACTCAGGTCTTTACTTCTCTCTGTTATGATGTCACTCCTCTTTACTTTTCTCTGTTATGATGTCACTCAGGTCTTTACTTCTCTTTGTTATGATGTCACTCAGGTCTTTATTTGTCTTTGTTATGATGTCACTCAGGTCTTTACTTCTCTCTGTTATGATGTCACTCCTCTTTACTTCTCTCTGTTATGATGTCACTCCTCTTCACTTCTCTCTGTTATGATGTCACTCAGGTCTTTACTTCTCTCTGTTATGATGTCACTCAGGTCTTTACTTCTCTTTGTTATGATGTCACTCCTCTTTACTTCTCTCTGTTATGATGTCACTCAGGTCTTTACTTCTCTCTGTTATGATGTCACTCCTCTTTACTTCTCTCTGTTATGATGTCACTCAGGTCTTTACTTCTCTCTGTTATGATGTCACTCAGGTCTTTACCTTTCTCTGTTATGATGTCACTCCTCTTTACTTCTCTCTGTTATGATGTCACTCAGGTCTTTACTTCTCTCTGTTATGATGTCACTCAGGTCTTTACTTCTCTCTGTTATGATGTCACTCAGGTCTTTACTTCTCTTTGTTATGATGTCACTCAGGTCTTTATTTCTCTTTGTTATGATGTCACTCAGGTCTTTACTTTTCTCTGTTATGATGTCACTCAGGTCTTTAATTCTCTCTGTTATTATGTCACTCAGGTCTTTACTTCTCTCTGTTATGATGTCACTCAGGTCTTTACTTCTCTCTGTTATGATGTCACTCCTCTTTACTTCTCTCTGTTATGATGTCACTCAGGTCTTTACTTCTCTCTGTTATGATGTCACTCCTCTTTACTTCTCTCTGTTATGATGTCACTCAGGTCTTTACTTCTCTCTGTTATGATGTCACTCCTCTTCACTTCTCTCTGTTATGATGTCACTCATCTTTACTTCTCTCTGTTATGATGTCACTCAGGTCTTTACTTCTCTCTGTTATGATGTCACTCAGGTCTTTACTTTTCTCTGTTATGATGTCACTCCTCTTCACTTCTCTCTGTTATGATGTCACTCAGGTCTTTACTTCTCTTTGTTATGATGTCACTCAGGTCTTTATTTCTCTTTGTTATGATGTCACTCAGGTCTTTATTTCTCTTTGTTATGATGTCACTCAGGTCTTCACTTCTCTCTGTTATGATGTCACTCAGGTCTTTACTTCTCTCTGTTATGATGTCACTCAGGTCTTTACTTCTCTCTGTTATGATGTCACTCCTCTTTACTTCTCTCTGTTATGATGTCACTCAGGTCTTTATTTCTCTTTGTTATGATGTCACTCAGGTCTTTACTTCTCTCTGTTATGATGTCACTCCTCTTTACTTCTCTCTGTTATGATGTCACTCCTCTTCACTTCTCTCTGTTATGATGTCACTCAGGTCTTTACTTCTCTCTGTTATGATGTCACTCAGGTCTTTACTTCTCTTTGTTATGATGTCACTCCTCTTTACTTCTCTCTGTTATGATGTCACTCAGGTCTTTACTTCTCTCTGTTATGATGTCACTCCTCTTTACTTCTCTCTGTTATGATGTCACTCAGGTCTTTACTTCTCTCTGTTATGATGTCACTCAGGTCTTTACCTTTCTCTGTTATGATGTCACTCCTCTTTACTTCTCTCTGTTATGATGTCACTCAGGTCTTTACTTCTCTCTGTTATGATGTCACTCCTCTTTACTTCTCTCTGTTATGATGTCACTCAGGTCTTTACTTCTCTCTGTTATGATGTCACTCAGGTCTTTACCTTTCTCTGTTATGATGTCACTCCTCTTTACTTCTCTCTGTTATGATGTCACTCAGGTCTTTACTTCTCTTTGTTATGATGTCACTCCTCTTTACTTCTCTCTGTTATGATGTCACTCAGGTCTTTACTTCTCTCTGTTATGATGTCACTCAGGTCTTTACCTTTCTCTGTTATGATGTCACTCAGGTCTTTACTTCTCTCTGTTATGATGTCACTCAGGTCTTTACTTTTCTCTGTTATGATGTCACTCAGGTCTTTATTTCTCTTTGTTATGATGTCACTCAGGTCTTTACTTCTCTGTTATGATGTCACTCAGGTCTTTATTTCTCTTTGTTATGATGTCACTCAGGTCTTTACTTTTCTTTGTTATGATGTCACTCCTCTTTACTTCTCTGTTATGATGTCACTCAGGTCTTTACTTCTCTCTGTTGTGATGTCACTCCTCTTCACTTCTCTCTGTTATGATGTCACTCAGGTCTTTACTTCTCTCTGTTATGATGTCACTCCTCTTTACTTCTCTCTGTTATGATGTCACTCAGGTCTTTACTTCTCTCTGTTATGATGTCACTCCTCTTTACTTCTCTCTGTTATGATGTCACTCAGGTCTTTACTTCTCTCTGTTATGATGTCACTCAGGTCTTTACCTTTCTCTGTTATGATGTCACTCCTCTTTACTTCTCTCTGTTATGATGTCACTCAGGTCTTTACTTCTCTTTGTTATGATGTCACTCCTCTTTACTTCTCTCTGTTATGATGTCACTCAGGTCTTTACTTCTCTCTGTTATGATGTCACTCAGGTCTTTACTTCTCTCTGTTATGATGTCACTCAGGTCTTTACTTCTCTCTGTTATGATGTCACTCAGGTCTTTACTTCTCTCTGTTATGATGTCACTCCTCTTCACTTCTCTCTGTTATGATGTCACTCATCTTTACTTCTCTCTGTTATGATGTCACTCAGGTCTTTACTTCTCTCTGTTATGATGTCACTCAGGTCTTTACTTTTCTCTGTTATGATGTCACTCCTCTTCACTTCTCTCTGTTATGATGTCACTCAGGTCTTTACTTCTCTTTGTTATGATGTCACTCAGGTCTTTATTTCTCTTTGTTATGATGTCACTCAGGTCTTTATTTCTCTTTGTTATGATGTCACTCAGGTCTTCACTTCTCTCTGTTATGATGTCACTCAGGTCTTTACTTCTCTCTGTTATGATGTCACTCAGGTCTTTACTTCTCTCTGTTATGATGTCACTCCTCTTTACTTCTCTCTGTTATGATGTCACTCAGGTCTTTACTTCTCTTTGTTATGATGTCACTCAGGTCTTTATTTCTCTTTGTTATGATGTCACTCAGGTCTTTACTTCTCTTTGTTATGATGTCACTCCTCTTTACTTCTCTCTGTTATGATGTCACTCCTCTTCACTTCTCTCTGTTATGATGTCACTCAGGTCTTTACTTCTCTCTGTTATGATGTCACTCAGGTCTTTACTTCTCTTTGTTATGATGTCACTCCTCTTTACTTCTCTGTTATGATGTCACTCAGGTCTTTACTTCTCTCTGTTGTGATGTCACTCCTCTTCACTTCTCTCTGTTATGATGTCACTCAGGTCTTTACTTCTCTCTGTTATGATGTCACTCCTCTTTACTTCTCTCTGTTATGATGTCACTCAGGTCTTTACTTCTCTCTGTTATGATGTCACTCCTCTTTACTTCTCTCTGTTATGATGTCACTCAGGTCTTTACTTCTCTCTGTTATGATGTCACTCAGGTCTTTACCTTTCTCTGTTATGATGTCACTCAGGTCTTTACTTCTCTCTGTTATGATGTCACTCAGGTCTTTACTTTTCTCTGTTATGATGTCACTCAGGTCTTTATTTCTCTTTGTTATGATGTCACTCAGGTCTTTACTTCTCTGTTATGATGTCACTCAGGTCTTTATTTCTCTTTGTTATGATGTCACTCAGGTCTTTACTTTTCTTTGTTATGATGTCACTCCTCTTTACTTCTCTGTTATGATGTCACTCAGGTCTTTACTTCTCTCTGTTGTGATGTCACTCCTCTTCACTTCTCTCTGTTATGATGTCACTCAGGTCTTTACTTCTCTCTGTTATGATGTCACTCCTCTTTACTTCTCTCTGTTATGATGTCACTCAGGTCTTTACTTCTCTCTGTTATGATGTCACTCCTCTTTACTTCTCTCTGTTATGATGTCACTCAGGTCTTTACTTCTCTCTGTTATGATGTCACTCAGGTCTTTACCTTTCTCTGTTATGATGTCACTCCTCTTTACTTCTCTCTGTTATGATGTCACTCAGGTCTTTACTTCTCTTTGTTATGATGTCACTCCTCTTTACTTCTCTCTGTTATGATGTCACTCAGGTCTTTACTTCTCTCTGTTATGATGTCACTCAGGTCTTTACTTCTCTCTGTTATGATGTCACTCAGGTCTTTACTTCTCTCTGTTATGATGTCACTCAGGTCTTTACTTCTCTCTGTTATGATGTCACTCCTCTTCACTTCTCTCTGTTATGATGTCACTCATCTTTACTTCTCTCTGTTATGATGTCACTCAGGTCTTTACTTCTCTCTGTTATGATGTCACTCAGGTCTTTACTTTTCTCTGTTATGATGTCACTCCTCTTCACTTCTCTCTGTTATGATGTCACTCAGGTCTTTACTTCTCTTTGTTATGATGTCACTCAGGTCTTTATTTCTCTTTGTTATGATGTCACTCAGGTCTTTATTTCTCTTTGTTATGATGTCACTCAGGTCTTCACTTCTCTCTGTTATGATGTCACTCAGGTCTTTACTTCTCTCTGTTATGATGTCACTCAGGTCTTTACTTCTCTCTGTTATGATGTCACTCCTCTTTACTTCTCTCTGTTATGATGTCACTCAGGTCTTTACTTCTCTTTGTTATGATGTCACTCAGGTCTTTATTTCTCTTTGTTATGATGTCACTCAGGTCTTTACTTCTCTTTGTTATGATGTCACTCCTCTTTACTTCTCTCTGTTATGATGTCACTCCTCTTCACTTCTCTCTGTTATGATGTCACTCAGGTCTTTACTTCTCTCTGTTATGATGTCACTCAGGTCTTTACTTCTCTTTGTTATGATGTCACTCCTCTTTACTTCTCTGTTATGATGTCACTCAGGTCTTTACTTCTCTCTGTTGTGATGTCACTCCTCTTCACTTCTCTCTGTTATGATGTCACTCAGGTCTTTACTTCTCTCTGTTATGATGTCACTCCTCTTTACTTCTCTCTGTTATGATGTCACTCAGGTCTTTACTTCTCTCTGTTATGATGTCACTCCTCTTTACTTCTCTCTGTTATGATGTCACTCAGGTCTTTACTTCTCTCTGTTATGATGTCACTCAGGTCTTTACCTTTCTCTGTTATGATGTCACTCCTCTTTACTTCTCTCTGTTATGATGTCACTCAGGTCTTTACTTCTCTTTGTTATGATGTCACTCCTCTTTACTTCTCTCTGTTATGATGTCACTCAGGTCTTTACTTCTCTCTGTTATGATGTCACTCAGGTCTTTACTTCTCTCTGTTATGATGTCACTCAGGTCTTTACTTCTCTCTGTTATGATGTCACTCCTCTTCACTTCTCTCTGTTATGATGTCACTCATCTTTACTTCTCTCTGTTATGATGTCACTCAGGTCTTCACTTCTCTCTGTTATGATGTCACTCAGGTCTTTACTTCTCTCTGTTATGATGTCACTCAGGTCTTTACTTCTCTCTGTTATGATGTCACTCCTCTTTACTTCTCTCTGTTATGATGTCACTCAGGTCTTTATTTCTCTTTGTTATGATGTCACTCAGGTCTTTACTTCTCTCTGTTATGATGTCACTCCTCTTTACTTCTCTCTGTTATGATGTCACTCCTCTTCACTTCTCTCTGTTATGATGTCACTCAGGTCTTTACTTCTCTCTGTTATGATGTCACTCAGGTCTTTACTTCTCTTTGTTATGATGTCACTCCTCTTTACTTCTCTCTGTTATGATGTCACTCAGGTCTTTACTTCTCTCTGTTATGATGTCACTCCTCTTTACTTCTCTCTGTTATGATGTCACTCAGGTCTTTACTTCTCTCTGTTATGATGTCACTCAGGTCTTTACCTTTCTCTGTTATGATGTCACTCCTCTCTACTTCTCTCTGTTATGATGTCACTCAGGTCTTTACTTCTCTCTGTTATGATGTCACTCCTCTTTACTTCTCTCTGTTATGATGTCACTCAGGTCTTTACTTCTCTCTGTTATGATGTCACTCAGGTCTTTACCTTTCTCTGTTATGATGTCACTCCTCTTTACTTCTCTCTGTTATGATGTCACTCAGGTCTTTACTTCTCTTTGTTATGATGTCACTCCTCTTTACTTCTCTCTGTTATGATGTCACTCAGGTCTTTACTTCTCTCTGTTATGATGTCACTCAGGTCTTTACCTTTCTCTGTTATGATGTCACTCAGGTCTTTACTTCTCTCTGTTATGATGTCACTCAGGTCTTTACTTTTCTCTGTTATGATGTCACTCAGGTCTTTATTTCTCTTTGTTATGATGTCACTCAGGTCTTTACTTCTCTGTTATGATGTCACTCAGGTCTTTATTTCTCTTTGTTATGATGTCACTCAGGTCTTTACTTTTCTTTGTTATGATGTCACTCCTCTTTACTTCTCTGTTATGATGTCACTCAGGTCTTTACTTCTCTCTGTTGTGATGTCACTCCTCTTCACTTCTCTCTGTTATGATGTCACTCAGGTCTTTACTTCTCTCTGTTATGATGTCACTCCTCTTTACTTCTCTCTGTTATGATGTCACTCAGGTCTTTACTTCTCTCTGTTATGATGTCACTCCTCTTTACTTCTCTCTGTTATGATGTCACTCAGGTCTTTACTTCTCTCTGTTATGATGTCACTCAGGTCTTTACCTTTCTCTGTTATGATGTCACTCCTCTTTACTTCTCTCTGTTATGATGTCACTCAGGTCTTTACTTCTCTTTGTTATGATGTCACTCCTCTTTACTTCTCTCTGTTATGATGTCACTCAGGTCTTTACTTCTCTCTGTTATGATGTCACTCAGGTCTTTACTTCTCTCTGTTATGATGTCACTCCTCTTCACTTCTCTCTGTTATGATGTCACTCATCTTTACTTCTCTCTGTTATGATGTCACTCAGGTCTTTACTTCTCTCTGTTATGATGTCACTCAGGTCTTTACTTTTCTCTGTTATGATGTCACTCCTCTTCACTTCTCTCTGTTATGATGTCACTCAGGTCTTTACTTCTCTTTGTTATGATGTCACTCAGGTCTTTATTTCTCTTTGTTATGATGTCACTCAGGTCTTTATTTCTCTTTGTTATGATGTCACTCAGGTCTTCACTTCTCTCTGTTATGATGTCACTCAGGTCTTTACTTCTCTCTGTTATGATGTCACTCAGGTCTTTACTTCTCTCTGTTATGATGTCACTCCTCTTTACTTCTCTCTGTTATGATGTCACTCAGGTCTTTACTTCTCTTTGTTATGATGTCACTCAGGTCTTTATTTCTCTTTGTTATGATGTCACTCAGGTCTTTACTTCTCTCTGTTATGATGTCACTCCTCTTTACTTCTCTCTGTTATGATGTCACTCCTCTTCACTTCTCTCTGTTATGATGTCACTCAGGTCTTTACTTCTCTCTGTTATGATGTCACTCAGGTCTTTACTTCTCTTTGTTATGATGTCACTCAGGTCTTTACTTCTCTTTGTTATGATGTCACTCCTCTTTACTTCTCTCTGTTATGATGTCACTCCTCTTCACTTCTCTCTGTTATGATGTCACTCAGGTCTTTACTTCTCTCTGTTATGATGTCACTCAGGTCTTTACTTCTCTTTGTTATGATGTCACTCCTCTTTACTTCTCTGTTATGATGTCACTCAGGTCTTTACTTCTCTCTGTTGTGATGTCACTCCTCTTCACTTCTCTCTGTTATGATGTCACTCAGGTCTTTACTTCTCTCTGTTATGATGTCACTCCTCTTTACTTCTCTCTGTTATGATGTCACTCAGGTCTTTACTTCTCTCTGTTATGATGTCACTCCTCTTTACTTCTCTCTGTTATGATGTCACTCAGGTCTTTACTTCTCTCTGTTATGATGTCACTCAGGTCTTTACCTTTCTCTGTTATGATGTCACTCCTCTTTACTTCTCTCTGTTATGATGTCACTCAGGTCTTTACTTCTCTTTGTTATGATGTCACTCCTCTTTACTTCTCTCTGTTATGATGTCACTCAGGTCTTTACTTCTCTCTGTTATGATGTCACTCAGGTCTTTACTTCTCTCTGTTATGATGTCACTCAGGTCTTTACTTCTCTCTGTTATGATGTCACTCCTCTTCACTTCTCTCTGTTATGATGTCACTCATCTTTACTTCTCTCTGTTATGATGTCACTCAGGTCTTCACTTCTCTCTGTTATGATGTCACTCAGGTCTTTACTTCTCTCTGTTATGATGTCACTCAGGTCTTTACTTCTCTCTGTTATGATGTCACTCCTCTTTACTTCTCTCTGTTATGATGTCACTCAGGTCTTTATTTCTCTTTGTTATGATGTCACTCAGGTCTTTACTTCTCTCTGTTATGATGTCACTCCTCTTTACTTCTCTCTGTTATGATGTCACTCCTCTTCACTTCTCTCTGTTATGATGTCACTCAGGTCTTTACTTCTCTCTGTTATGATGTCACTCAGGTCTTTACTTCTCTTTGTTATGATGTCACTCCTCTTTACTTCTCTCTGTTATGATGTCACTCAGGTCTTTACTTCTCTCTGTTATGATGTCACTCCTCTTTACTTCTCTCTGTTATGATGTCACTCAGGTCTTTACTTCTCTCTGTTATGATGTCACTCAGGTCTTTACCTTTCTCTGTTATGATGTCACTCTTCTTTACTTCTCTCTGTTATGATGTCACTCAGGTCTTTACTTCTCTCTGTTATGATGTCACTCCTCTTTACTTCTCTCTGTTATGATGTCACTCAGGTCTTTACTTCTCTCTGTTATGATGTCACTCCTCTTCACTTCTCTCTGTTATGATGTCACTCAGGTCTTTACTTCTCTTTGTTATGATGTCACTCAGGTCTTTATTTCTCTTTGTTATGATGTCACTCAGGTCTTTATTTCTCTTTGTTATGATGTCACTCAGGTCTTCACTTCTCTCTGTTATGATGTCACTCAGGTCTTTACTTCTCTCTGTTATGATGTCACTCAGGTCTTTACTTCTCTCTGTTATGATGTCACTCCTCTTTACTTCTCTCTGTTATGATGTCACTCAGGTCTTTACTTCTCTTTGTTATGATGTCACTCCTCTTTACTTCTCTCTGTTATGATGTCACTCAGGTCTTTACTTCTCTCTGTTATGATGTCACTCAGGTCTTTACTTCTCTCTGTTATGATGTCACTCAGGTCTTTACTTCTCTCTGTTATGATGTCACTCCTCTTCACTTCTCTCTGTTATGATGTCACTCATCTTTACTTCTCTCTGTTATGATGTCACTCAGGTCTTCACTTCTCTCTGTTATGATGTCACTCAGGTCTTTACTTCTCTCTGTTATGATGTCACTCAGGTCTTTACTTCTCTCTGTTATGATGTCACTCCTCTTTACTTCTCTCTGTTATGATGTCACTCAGGTCTTTATTTCTCTTTGTTATGATGTCACTCAGGTCTTTACTTCTCTCTGTTATGATGTCACTCCTCTTTACTTCTCTCTGTTATGATGTCACTCCTCTTCACTTCTCTCTGTTATGATGTCACTCAGGTCTTTACTTCTCTCTGTTATGATGTCACTCAGGTCTTTACTTCTCTTTGTTATGATGTCACTCCTCTTTACTTCTCTCTGTTATGATGTCACTCAGGTCTTTACTTCTCTCTGTTATGATGTCACTCCTCTTTACTTCTCTCTGTTATGATGTCACTCAGGTCTTTACTTCTCTCTGTTATGATGTCACTCAGGTCTTTACCTTTCTCTGTTATGATGTCACTCCTCTTTACTTCTCTCTGTTATGATGTCACTCAGGTCTTTACTTCTCTCTGTTATGATGTCACTCCTCTTTACTTCTCTCTGTTATGATGTCACTCAGGTCTTTACTTCTCTCTGTTATGATGTCACTCAGGTCTTTACCTTTCTCTGTTATGATGTCACTCCTCTTTACTTCTCTCTGTTATGATGTCACTCAGGTCTTTACTTCTCTTTGTTATGATGTCACTCCTCTTTACTTCTCTCTGTTATGATGTCACTCAGGTCTTTACTTCTCTCTGTTATGATGTCACTCAGGTCTTTACCTTTCTCTGTTATGATGTCACTCAGGTCTTTACTTCTCTCTGTTATGATGTCACTCAGGTCTTTACTTTTCTCTGTTATGATGTCACTCAGGTCTTTATTTCTCTTTGTTATGATGTCACTCAGGTCTTTACTTCTCTGTTATGATGTCACTCAGGTCTTTATTTCTCTTTGTTATGATGTCACTCAGGTCTTTACTTTTCTTTGTTATGATGTCACTCCTCTTTACTTCTCTGTTATGATGTCACTCAGGTCTTTACTTCTCTCTGTTGTGATGTCACTCCTCTTCACTTCTCTCTGTTATGATGTCACTCAGGTCTTTACTTCTCTCTGTTATGATGTCACTCCTCTTTACTTCTCTCTGTTATGATGTCACTCAGGTCTTTACTTCTCTCTGTTATGATGTCACTCCTCTTTACTTCTCTCTGTTATGATGTCACTCAGGTCTTTACTTCTCTCTGTTATGATGTCACTCAGGTCTTTACCTTTCTCTGTTATGATGTCACTCCTCTTTACTTCTCTCTGTTATGATGTCACTCAGGTCTTTACTTCTCTTTGTTATGATGTCACTCCTCTTTACTTCTCTCTGTTATGATGTCACTCAGGTCTTTACTTCTCTCTGTTATGATGTCACTCAGGTCTTTACTTCTCTCTGTTATGATGTCACTCAGGTCTTTACTTCTCTCTGTTATGATGTCACTCCTCTTCACTTCTCTCTGTTATGATGTCACTCATCTTTACTTCTCTCTGTTATGATGTCACTCAGGTCTTTACTTCTCTCTGTTATGATGTCACTCAGGTCTTTACTTTTCTCTGTTATGATGTCACTCCTCTTCACTTCTCTCTGTTATGATGTCACTCAGGTCTTTACTTCTCTTTGTTATGATGTCACTCAGGTCTTTATTTCTCTTTGTTATGATGTCACTCAGGTCTTCACTTCTCTCTGTTATGATGTCACTCAGGTCTTTACTTCTCTCTGTTATGATGTCACTCAGGTCTTTACTTCTCTCTGTTATGATGTCACTCCTCTTTACTTCTCTCTGTTATGATGTCACTCAGGTCTTTACTTCTCTTTGTTATGATGTCACTCAGGTCTTTATTTCTCTTTGTTATGATGTCACTCAGGTCTTTACTTCTCTCTGTTATGATGTCACTCAGGTCTTTACTTCTCTCTGTTATGATGTCACTCAGGTCTTTACTTCTCTTTGTTATGATGTCACTCCTCTTTACTTCTCTGTTATGATGTCACTCAGGTCTTTACTTCTCTCTGTTGTGATGTCACTCCTCTTCACTTCTCTCTGTTATGATGTCACTCAGGTCTTTACTTCTCTCTGTTATGATGTCACTCCTCTTTACTTCTCTCTGTTATGATGTCACTCAGGTCTTTACTTCTCTCTGTTATGATGTCACTCCTCTTTACTTCTCTCTGTTATGATGTCACTCAGGTCTTTACTTCTCTCTGTTATGATGTCACTCAGGTCTTTACCTTTCTCTGTTATGATGTCACTCCTCTTTACTTCTCTCTGTTATGATGTCACTCAGGTCTTTACTTCTCTTTGTTATGATGTCACTCCTCTTTACTTCTCTCTGTTATGATGTCACTCAGGTCTTTATTTCTCTTTGTTATGATGTCACTCAGGTCTTTACTTTTCTTTGTTATGATGTCACTCCTCTTTACTTCTCTGTTATGATGTCACTCAGGTCTTTACTTCTCTCTGTTGTGATGTCACTCCTCTTCACTTCTCTCTGTTATGATGTCACTCAGGTCTTTACTTCTCTCTGTTATGATGTCACTCCTCTTTACTTCTCTCTGTTATGATGTCACTCAGGTCTTTACTTCTCTCTGTTATGATGTCACTCCTCTTTACTTCTCTCTGTTATGATGTCACTCAGGTCTTTACTTCTCTCTGTTATGATGTCACTCAGGTCTTTACCTTTCTCTGTTATGATGTCACTCCTCTTTACTTCTCTCTGTTATGATGTCACTCAGGTCTTTACTTCTCTTTGTTATGATGTCACTCCTCTTTACTTCTCTCTGTTATGATGTCACTCAGGTCTTTACTTCTCTCTGTTATGATGTCACTCAGGTCTTTACTTCTCTCTGTTATGATGTCACTCAGGTCTTTACTTCTCTCTGTTATGATGTCACTCAGGTCTTTACTTCTCTCTGTTATGATGTCACTCCTCTTTACTTCTCTCTGTTATGATGTCACTCAGGTCTTTACTTCTCTTTGTTATGATGTCACTCAGGTCTTTATTTCTCTTTGTTATGATGTCACTCAGGTCTTTACTTCTCTCTGTTATGATGTCACTCCTCTTTACTTCTCTCTGTTATGATGTCACTCCTCTTCACTTCTCTCTGTTATGATGTCACTCAGGTCTTTACTTCTCTCTGTTATGATGTCACTCAGGTCTTTACTTCTCTTTGTTATGATGTCACTCAGGTCTTTACTTCTCTCTGTTATGATGTCACTCCTCTTTACTTCTCTCTGTTATGATGTCACTCCTCTTCACTTCTCTCTGTTATGATGTCACTCAGGTCTTTACTTCTCTCTGTTATGATGTCACTCAGGTCTTTACTTCTCTTTGTTATGATGTCACTCCTCTTTACTTCTCTCTGTTATGATGTCACTCAGGTCTTTACTTCTCTCTGTTATGATGTCACTCCTCTTTACTTCTCTCTGTTATGATGTCACTCAGGTCTTTACTTCTCTCTGTTATGATGTCACTCAGGTCTTTACCTTTCTCTGTTATGATGTCACTCCTCTTTACTTCTCTCTGTTATGATGTCACTCAGGTCTTTACTTCTCTCTGTTATGATGTCACTCCTCTTTACTTCTCTCTGTTATGATGTCACTCAGGTCTTTACTTCTCTCTGTTATGATGTCACTCAGGTCTTTACCTTTCTCTGTTATGATGTCACTCCTCTTTACTTCTCTCTGTTATGATGTCACTCAGGTCTTTACTTCTCTTTGTTATGATGTCACTCCTCTTTACTTCTCTCTGTTATGATGTCACTCAGGTCTTTACTTCTCTCTGTTATGATGTCACTCAGGTCTTTACCTTTCTCTGTTATGATGTCACTCAGGTCTTTACTTCTCTCTGTTATGATGTCACTCAGGTCTTTACTTTTCTCTGTTATGATGTCACTCAGGTCTTTATTTCTCTTTGTTATGATGTCACTCAGGTCTTTACTTCTCTGTTATGATGTCACTCAGGTCTTTATTTCTCTTTGTTATGATGTCACTCAGGTCTTTACTTTTCTTTGTTATGATGTCACTCCTCTTTACTTCTCTGTTATGATGTCACTCAGGTCTTTACTTCTCTCTGTTGTGATGTCACTCCTCTTCACTTCTCTCTGTTATGATGTCACTCAGGTCTTTACTTCTCTCTGTTATGATGTCACTCCTCTTTACTTCTCTCTGTTATGATGTCACTCAGGTCTTTACTTCTCTCTGTTATGATGTCACTCCTCTTTACTTCTCTCTGTTATGATGTCACTCAGGTCTTTACTTCTCTCTGTTATGATGTCACTCAGGTCTTTACTTCTCTCTGTTATGATGTCACTCCTCTTCACTTCTCTCTGTTATGATGTCACTCATCTTTACTTCTCTCTGTTATGATGTCACTCCTCTTCACTTCTCTCTGTTATGATGTCACTCAGGTCTTTACTTCTCTTTGTTATGATGTCACTCCTCTTTACTTCTCTCTGTTATGATGTCACTCAGGTCTTTACTTCTCTCTGTTATGATGTCACTCAGGTCTTTACTTCTCTCTGTTATGATGTCACTCCTCTTTACTTCTCTCTGTTATGATGTCACTCAGGTCTTTACTTCTCTCTGTTATGATGTCACTCAGGTCTTTACCTTTCTCTGTTATGATGTCACTCCTCTTTACTTCTCTCTGTTATGATGTCACTCAGGTCTTTACTTCTCTCTGTTATGATGTCACTCAGGTCTTTACTTCTCTCTGTTATGATGTCACTCAGGTCTTTACTTCTCTTTGTTATGATGTCACTCAGGTCTTTATTTCTCTTTGTTATGATGTCACTCAGGTCTTTACTTTTCTCTGTTATGATGTCACTCAGGTCTTTAATTCTCTCTGTTATTATGTCACTCAGGTCTTTACTTCTCTCTGTTATGATGTCACTCAGGTCTTTACTTCTCTCTGTTATGATGTCACTCAGGTCATTACTTCTCTTTGTTATGATGTCACTCAGGTCTTTATTTCTCTTTGTTATGATGTCACTCAGGTCTTTACTTCTCTCTGTTATGATGTCACTCCTCTTTACTTCTCTCTGTTATGATGTCACTCCTCTTCACTTCTCTCTGTTATGATGTCACTCAGGTCTTTACTTCTCTTTGTTATGATGTCACTCAGGTCTTTATTTCTCTTTGTTATGATGTCACTCAGGTCTTTACTTTTCTCTGTTATGATGTCACTCAGGTCTTCAATTCTCTCTGTTATTATGTCACTCAGGTCTTTACTTCTCTCTGTTATGATGTCACTCAGGTCTTTACTTCTCTCTGTTATGATGTCACTCAGGTCATTACTTCTCTTTGTTATGATGTCACTCAGGTCTTTATTTCTCTTTGTTATGATGTCACTCAGGTCTTTACTTCTCTCTGTTATGATGTCACTCCTCTTTACTTCTCTCTGTTATGATGTCACTCCTCTTCACTTCTCTCTGTTATGATGTCACTCAGGTCTTTACTTCTCTCTGTTATGATGTCACTCAGGTCTTTACTTCTCTTTGTTATGATGTCACTCCTCTTTACTTCTCTCTGTTATGATGTCACTCAGGTCTTTACCTTTCTCTGTTATGATGTCACTCCTCTTTACTTCTCTCTGTTATGATGTCACTCAGGTCTTTACTTCTCTTTGTTATGATGTCACTCCTCTTTACTTCTCTCTGTTATGATGTCACTCAGGTCTTTACTTCTCTCTGTTATGATGTCACTCAGGTCTTTACTTCTCTCTGTTATGATGTCACTCAGGTCTTTACTTCTCTCTGTTATGATGTCACTCCTCTTCACTTCTCTCTGTTATGATGTCACTCATCTTTACTTCTCTCTGTTATGATGTCACTCAGGTCTTTACTTCTCTCTGTTATGATGTCACTCAGGTCTTTACTTTTCTCTGTTATGATGTCACTCCTCTTCACTTCTCTCTGTTATGATGTCACTCAGGTCTTTACTTCTCTTTGTTATGATGTCACTCAGGTCTTTATTTCTCTTTGTTATGATGTCACTCAGGTCTTTATTTCTCTTTGTTATGATGTCACTCAGGTCTTCACTTCTCTCTGTTATGATGTCACTCAGGTCTTTACTTCTCTCTGTTATGATGTCACTCAGGTCTTTACTTCTCTCTGTTATGATGTCACTCCTCTTTACTTCTCTCTGTTATGATGTCACTCAGGTCTTTACTTCTCTTTGTTATGATGTCACTCAGGTCTTTATTTCTCTTTGTTATGATGTCACTCAGGTCTTTACTTCTCTCTGTTATGATGTCACTCCTCTTTACTTCTCTCTGTTATGATGTCACTCCTCTTCACTTCTCTCTGTTATGATGTCACTCAGGTCTTTACTTCTCTCTGTTATGATGTCACTCAGGTCTTTACTTCTCTTTGTTATGATGTCACTCCTCTTTACTTCTCTCTGTTATGATGTCACTCAGGTCTTTACTTCTCTCTGTTATGATGTCACTCCTCTTTACTTTTCTCTGTTATGATGTCACTCAGGTCTTTACTTCTCTTTGTTATGATGTCACTCAGGTCTTTATTTCTCTTTGTTATGATGTCACTCAGGTCTTTACTTCTCTCTGTTATGATGTCACTCCTCTTTACTTCTCTCTGTTATGATGTCACTCCTCTTCACTTCTCTCTGTTATGATGTCACTCAGGTCTTTACTTCTCTCTGTTATGATGTCACTCCTCTTTACTTCTCTCTGTTATGATGTCACTCCTCTTCACTTCTCTCTGTTATGATGTCACTCAGGTCTTTACCTTTCTCTGTTATGATGTCACTCCTCTTTACTTCTCTCTGTTATGATGTCACTCAGGTCTTTACTTCTCTGTTATGATGTCACTCCTCTTTACTTCTCTCTGTTATGATGTCACTCAGGTCTTTACTTCTCTCTGTTATGATGTCACTCAGGTCTTTACCTTTCTCTGTTATGATGTCACTCCTCTTTACTTCTCTCTGTTATGATGTCACTCAGGTCTTTACTTCTCTTTGTTATGATGTCACTCCTCTTTACTTCTCTCTGTTATGATGTCACTCAGGTCTTTACTTCTCTCTGTTATGATGTCACTCAGGTCTTTACCTTTCTCTGTTATGATGTCACTCAGGTCTTTACTTATCTCTGTTATGATGTCACTCCTCTTTACTTCTCTCTGTTATGATGTCACTCAGGTCTTTACTTCTCTCTGTTATGATGTCACTCAGGTCTTTATTTCTCTTTGTTATGATGTCACTCAGGTCTTTACTTCTCTCTGTTATGATGTCACTCAGGTCTTTATTTCTCTTTGTTATGATGTCACTCAGGTCTTTACTTTTCTTTGTTATGATGTCACTCCTCTTTACTTCTCTGTTATGATGTCACTCAGGTCTTTACTTCTCTCTGTTGTGATGTCACTCCTCTTCACTTCTCTCTGTTATGATGTCACTCAGGTCTTTACTTCTCTCTGTTATGATGTCACTCCTCTTTACTTCTCTCTGTTATGATGTCACTCAGGTCTTTACTTCTCTCTGTTATGATGTCACTCCTCTTTACTTCTCTCTGTTATGATGTCACTCAGGTCTTTACTTCTCTCTGTTATGATGTCACTCAGGTCTTTACCTTTCTCTGTTATGATGTCACTCCTCTTTACTTCTCTCTGTTATGATGTCACTCAGGTCTTTACTTCTCTTTGTTATGATGTCACTCCTCTTTACTTCTCTCTGTTATGATGTCACTCAGGTCTTTACTTCTCTCTGTTATGATGTCACTCAGGTCTTTACCTTTCTCTGTTATGATGTCACTCAGGTCTTTACTTCTCTCTGTTATGATGTCACTCAGGTCTTTACTTTTCTCTGTTATGATGTCACTCAGGTCTTTATTTCTCTTTGTTATGATGTCACTCAGGTCTTTACTTCTCTCTGTTATGATGTCACTCAGGTCTTTATTTCTCTTTGTTATGATGTCACTCAGGTCTTTACTTCTCTCTGTTATGATGTCACTCAGGTCTTTAATTCTCTCTGTTATTATGTCACTCAGGTCTTTACTTCTCTCTGTTATGATGTCACTCAGGTCTTTATTTCTCTCTGTTATGATGTCACTCAGGTCTTTACTTCTCTCTGTTATGATGTCACTCAGGTCTTTACTTCTCTCTGTTATGATGTCACTCCTCTTTACTTCTCTCTGTTATGATGTCACTCAGGTCTTTACTTCTCTTTGTTATGATGTCACTCAGGTCTTTATTTCTCTTTGTTATGATGTCACTCAGGTCTTTACTTCTCTCTGTTATGATGTCACTCCTCTTTACTTCTCTCTGTTATGATGTCACTCCTCTTCACTTCTCTCTGTTATGATGTCACTCAGGTCTTTACTTCTCTCTGTTATGATGTCACTCAGGTCTTTACTTCTCTTTGTTATGATGTCACTCCTCTTTACTTCTCTCTGTTATGATGTCACTCAGGTCTTTACTTCTCTCTGTTATGATGTCACTCCTCTTTACTTTTCTCTGTTATGATGTCACTCAGGTCTTTACTTCTCTTTGTTATGATGTCACTCAGGTCTTTATTTCTCTTTGTTATGATGTCACTCAGGTCTTTACTTCTCTCTGTTATGATGTCACTCCTCTTTACTTCTCTCTGTTATGATGTCACTCCTCTTCACTTCTCTCTGTTATGATGTCACTCCTCTTTACTTCTCTCTGTTATGATGTCACTCAGGTCTTTACTTCTCTCTGTTATGATGTCACTCAGGTCTTTACTTCTCTCTGTTATGATGTCACTCCTCTTTACTTCTCTCTGTTATGATGTCACTCAGGTCTTTACTTCTCTCTGTTATGATGTCACTCAGGTCTTTACCTTTCTCTGTTATGATGTCACTCCTCTTTACTTCTCTCTGTTATGATGTCACTCAGGTCTTTACTTCTCTCTGTTATGATGTCACTCAGGTCTTTACTTCTCTCTGTTATGATGTCACTCAGGTCTTTACTTCTCTTTGTTATGATGTCACTCAGGTCTTTACTTCTCTCTGTTATGATGTCACTCCTCTTCACTTCTCTCTGTTATGATGTCACTCATCTTTACTTCTCTCTGTTATGATGTCACTCAGGTCTTTACCTTTCTCTGTTATGATGTCACTCAGGTCTTTACTTCTCTCTGTTATGATGTCACTCAGGTCTTTACTTTTCTCTGTTATGATGTCACTCAGGTCTTTATTTCTCTTTGTTATGATGTCACTCAGGTCTTTACTTCTCTCTGTTATGATGTCACTCAGGTCTTTATTTCTCTTTGTTATGATGTCACTCAGGTCTTTACTTCTCTCTGTTATGATGTCACTCAGGTCTTTAATTCTCTCTGTTATTATGTCACTCAGGTCTTTACTTCTCTCTGTTATGATGTCACTCAGGTCTTTATTTCTCTCTGTTATGATGTCACTCAGGTCTTTACTTCTCTCTGTTATGATGTCACTCAGGTCTTTACTTCTCTCTGTTATGATGTCACTCCTCTTTACTTCTCTCTGTTATGATGTCACTCAGGTCTTTACTTCTCTTTGTTATGATGTCACTCAGGTCTTTATTTCTCTTTGTTATGATGTCACTCAGGTCTTTACTTCTCTCTGTTATGATGTCACTCCTCTTTACTTCTCTCTGTTATGATGTCACTCCTCTTCACTTCTCTCTGTTATGATGTCACTCAGGTCTTTACTTCTCTCTGTTATGATGTCACTCAGGTCTTTACTTCTCTTTGTTATGATGTCACTCCTCTTTACTTCTCTCTGTTATGATGTCACTCAGGTCTTTACTTCTCTCTGTTATGATGTCACTCCTCTTTACTTTTCTCTGTTATGATGTCACTCAGGTCTTTACTTCTCTTTGTTATGATGTCACTCAGGTCTTTATTTCTCTTTGTTATGATGTCACTCAGGTCTTTACTTCTCTCTGTTATGATGTCACTCCTCTTTACTTCTCTCTGTTATGATGTCACTCCTCTTCACTTCTCTCTGTTATGATGTCACTCCTCTTTACTTCTCTCTGTTATGATGTCACTCAGGTCTTTACTTCTCTCTGTTATGATGTCACTCAGGTCTTTACTTCTCTCTGTTATGATGTCACTCCTCTTTACTTCTCTCTGTTATGATGTCACTCAGGTCTTTACTTCTCTCTGTTATGATGTCACTCAGGTCTTTACCTTTCTCTGTTATGATGTCACTCCTCTTTACTTCTCTCTGTTATGATGTCACTCAGGTCTTTACTTCTCTCTGTTATGATGTCACTCAGGTCTTTACTTCTCTCTGTTATGATGTCACTCAGGTCTTTACTTCTCTTTGTTATGATGTCACTCAGGTCTTTACTTCTCTCTGTTATGATGTCACTCCTCTTCACTTCTCTCTGTTATGATGTCACTCATCTTTACTTCTCTCTGTTATGATGTCACTCAGGTCTTTACTTCTCTCTGTTATGATGTCACTCAGGTCTTTACTTTTCTCTGTTATGATGTCACTCCTCTTCACTTCTCTCTGTTATGATGTCACTCAGGTCTTTACTTCTCTTTGTTATGATGTCACTCAGGTCTTTATTTCTCTTTGTTATGATGTCACTCAGGTCTTTATTTCTCTTTGTTATGATGTCACTCAGGTCTTCACTTCTCTCTGTTATGATGTCACTCAGGTCTTTACTTCTCTCTGTTATGATGTCACTCAGGTCTTTACTTCTCTCTGTTATGATGTCACTCCTCTTTACTTCTCTCTGTTATGATGTCACTCAGGTCTTTACTTCTCTTTGTTATGATGTCACTCAGGTCTTTATTTCTCTTTGTTATGATGTCACTCAGGTCTTTACTTCTCTCTGTTATGATGTCACTCCTCTTTACTTCTCTCTGTTATGATGTCACTCCTCTTCACTTCTCTCTGTTATGATGTCACTCAGGTCTTTACTTCTCTCTGTTATGATGTCACTCAGGTCTTTACTTCTCTTTGTTATGATGTCACTCCTCTTTACTTCTCTCTGTTATGATGTCACTCAGGTCTTTACTTCTCTCTGTTATGATGTCACTCCTCTTTACTTTTCTCTGTTATGATGTCACTCAGGTCTTTACTTCTCTTTGTTATGATGTCACTCAGGTCTTTATTTCTCTTTGTTATGATGTCACTCAGGTCTTTACTTCTCTCTGTTATGATGTCACTCCTCTTTACTTCTCTCTGTTATGATGTCACTCCTCTTCACTTCTCTCTGTTATGATGTCACTCAGGTCTTTACTTCTCTCTGTTATGATGTCACTCCTCTTTACTTCTCTCTGTTATGATGTCACTCCTCTTCACTTCTCTCTGTTATGATGTCACTCAGGTCTTTACCTTTCTCTGTTATGATGTCACTCCTCTTTACTTCTCTCTGTTATGATGTCACTCAGGTCTTTACTTCTCTCTGTTATGATGTCACTCCTCTTTACTTCTCTCTGTTATGATGTCACTCAGGTCTTTACTTCTCTCTGTTATGATGTCACTCAGGTCTTTACCTTTCTCTGTTATGATGTCACTCCTCTTTACTTCTCTCTGTTATGATGTCACTCAGGTCTTTACTTCTCTTTGTTATGATGTCACTCCTCTTTACTTCTCTCTGTTATGATGTCACTCAGGTCTTTACTTCTCTCTGTTATGATGTCACTCAGGTCTTTACCTTTCTCTGTTATGATGTCACTCAGGTCTTTACTTATCTCTGTTATGATGTCACTCCTCTTTACTTCTCTCTGTTATGATGTCACTCAGGTCTTTACTTCTCTCTGTTATGATGTCACTCAGGTCTTTATTTCTCTTTGTTATGATGTCACTCAGGTCTTTACTTCTCTCTGTTATGATGTCACTCAGGTCTTTATTTCTCTTTGTTATGATGTCACTCAGGTCTTTACTTTTCTTTGTTATGATGTCACTCCTCTTTACTTCTCTGTTATGATGTCACTCAGGTCTTTACTTCTCTCTGTTGTGATGTCACTCCTCTTCACTTCTCTCTGTTATGATGTCACTCAGGTCTTTACTTCTCTCTGTTATGATGTCACTCCTCTTTACTTCTCTCTGTTATGATGTCACTCAGGTCTTTACTTCTCTCTGTTATGATGTCACTCCTCTTTACTTCTCTCTGTTATGATGTCACTCAGGTCTTTACTTCTCTCTGTTATGATGTCACTCAGGTCTTTACCTTTCTCTGTTATGATGTCACTCCTCTTTACTTCTCTCTGTTATGATGTCACTCAGGTCTTTACTTCTCTTTGTTATGATGTCACTCCTCTTTACTTCTCTCTGTTATGATGTCACTCAGGTCTTTACTTCTCTCTGTTATGATGTCACTCAGGTCTTTACCTTTCTCTGTTATGATGTCACTCAGGTCTTTACTTCTCTCTGTTATGATGTCACTCAGGTCTTTACTTTTCTCTGTTATGATGTCACTCAGGTCTTTATTTCTCTTTGTTATGATGTCACTCAGGTCTTTACTTCTCTCTGTTATGATGTCACTCAGGTCTTTATTTCTCTTTGTTATGATGTCACTCAGGTCTTTACTTCTCTCTGTTATGATGTCACTCAGGTCTTTAATTCTCTCTGTTATTATGTCACTCAGGTCTTTACTTCTCTCTGTTATGATGTCACTCAGGTCTTTATTTCTCTCTGTTATGATGTCACTCAGGTCTTTACTTCTCTCTGTTATGATGTCACTCAGGTCTTTACTTCTCTCTGTTATGATGTCACTCCTCTTTACTTCTCTCTGTTATGATGTCACTCAGGTCTTTACTTCTCTTTGTTATGATGTCACTCAGGTCTTTATTTCTCTTTGTTATGATGTCACTCAGGTCTTTACTTCTCTCTGTTATGATGTCACTCCTCTTTACTTCTCTCTGTTATGATGTCACTCCTCTTCACTTCTCTCTGTTATGATGTCACTCAGGTCTTTACTTCTCTCTGTTATGATGTCACTCAGGTCTTTACTTCTCTTTGTTATGATGTCACTCCTCTTTACTTCTCTCTGTTATGATGTCACTCAGGTCTTTACTTCTCTCTGTTATGATGTCACTCCTCTTTACTTTTCTCTGTTATGATGTCACTCAGGTCTTTACTTCTCTTTGTTATGATGTCACTCAGGTCTTTATTTCTCTTTGTTATGATGTCACTCAGGTCTTTACTTCTCTCTGTTATGATGTCACTCCTCTTTACTTCTCTCTGTTATGATGTCACTCCTCTTCACTTCTCTCTGTTATGATGTCACTCCTCTTTACTTCTCTCTGTTATGATGTCACTCAGGTCTTTACTTCTCTCTGTTATGATGTCACTCAGGTCTTTACTTCTCTCTGTTATGATGTCACTCCTCTTTACTTCTCTCTGTTATGATGTCACTCAGGTCTTTACTTCTCTCTGTTATGATGTCACTCAGGTCTTTACCTTTCTCTGTTATGATGTCACTCCTCTTTACTTCTCTCTGTTATGATGTCACTCAGGTCTTTACTTCTCTCTGTTATGATGTCACTCAGGTCTTTACTTCTCTCTGTTATGATGTCACTCAGGTCTTTACTTCTCTTTGTTATGATGTCACTCAGGTCTTTATTTCTCTTTGTTATGATGTCACTCAGGTCTTTACTTTTCTCTGTTATGATGTCACTCAGGTCTTTAATTCTCTCTGTTATTATGTCACTCAGGTCTTTACTTCTCTCTGTTATGATGTCACTCAGGTCTTTACTTCTCTCTGTTATGATGTCACTCAGGTCATTACTTCTCTTTGTTATGATGTCACTCAGGTCTTTATTTCTCTTTGTTATGATGTCACTCAGGTCTTTACTTCTCTCTGTTATGATGTCACTCCTCTTTACTTCTCTCTGTTATGATGTCACTCCTCTTCACTTCTCTCTGTTATGATGTCACTCAGGTCTTTACTTCTCTTTGTTATGATGTCACTCAGGTCTTTATTTCTCTTTGTTATGATGTCACTCAGGTCTTTACTTTTCTCTGTTATGATGTCACTCAGGTCTTCAATTCTCTCTGTTATTATGTCACTCAGGTCTTTACTTCTCTCTGTTATGATGTCACTCAGGTCTTTACTTCTCTCTGTTATGATGTCACTCAGGTCATTACTTCTCTTTGTTATGATGTCACTCAGGTCTTTATTTCTCTTTGTTATGATGTCACTCAGGTCTTTACTTCTCTCTGTTATGATGTCACTCCTCTTTACTTCTCTCTGTTATGATGTCACTCCTCTTCACTTCTCTCTGTTATGATGTCACTCAGGTCTTTACTTCTCTCTGTTATGATGTCACTCAGGTCTTTACTTCTCTTTGTTATGATGTCACTCCTCTTTACTTCTCTCTGTTATGATGTCACTCAGGTCTTTACCTTTCTCTGTTATGATGTCACTCCTCTTTACTTCTCTCTGTTATGATGTCACTCAGGTCTTTACTTCTCTTTGTTATGATGTCACTCCTCTTTACTTCTCTCTGTTATGATGTCACTCAGGTCTTTACTTCTCTCTGTTATGATGTCACTCAGGTCTTTACTTCTCTCTGTTATGATGTCACTCAGGTCTTTACTTCTCTCTGTTATGATGTCACTCCTCTTCACTTCTCTCTGTTATGATGTCACTCATCTTTACTTCTCTCTGTTATGATGTCACTCAGGTCTTTACTTCTCTCTGTTATGATGTCACTCAGGTCTTTACTTTTCTCTGTTATGATGTCACTCCTCTTCACTTCTCTCTGTTATGATGTCACTCAGGTCTTTACTTCTCTTTGTTATGATGTCACTCAGGTCTTTATTTCTCTTTGTTATGATGTCACTCAGGTCTTTATTTCTCTTTGTTATGATGTCACTCAGGTCTTCACTTCTCTCTGTTATGATGTCACTCAGGTCTTTACTTCTCTCTGTTATGATGTCACTCAGGTCTTTACTTCTCTCTGTTATGATGTCACTCCTCTTTACTTCTCTCTGTTATGATGTCACTCAGGTCTTTACTTCTCTTTGTTATGATGTCACTCAGGTCTTTATTTCTCTTTGTTATGATGTCACTCAGGTCTTTACTTCTCTCTGTTATGATGTCACTCCTCTTTACTTCTCTCTGTTATGATGTCACTCCTCTTCACTTCTCTCTGTTATGATGTCACTCAGGTCTTTACTTCTCTCTGTTATGATGTCACTCAGGTCTTTACTTCTCTCTGTTATGATGTCACTCCTCTTCACTTCTCTCTGTTATGATGTCACTCAGGTCTTTACTTCTCTCTGTTATGATGTCACTCCTCTTCACTTCTCTCTGTTATGATGTCACTCAGGTCTTTACTTCTCTTTGTTATGATGTCACTCAGGTCTTTATTTCTCTTTGTTATGATGTCACTCAGGTCTTTACTTTTCTCTGTTATGATGTCACTCAGGTCTTCAATTCTCTCTGTTATTATGTCACTCAGGTCTTTACTTCTCTCTGTTATGATGTCACTCAGGTCTTTACTTCTCTCTGTTATGATGTCACTCAGGTCATTACTTCTCTTTGTTATGATGTCACTCAGGTCTTTATTTCTCTTTGTTATGATGTCACTCAGGTCTTTACTTCTCTCTGTTATGATGTCACTCCTCTTTACTTCTCTCTGTTATGATGTCACTCCTCTTCACTTCTCTCTGTTATGATGTCACTCAGGTCTTTACTTCTCTCTGTTATGATGTCACTCAGGTCTTTACTTCTCTTTGTTATGATGTCACTCCTCTTTACTTCTCTCTGTTATGATGTCACTCAGGTCTTTACCTTTCTCTGTTATGATGTCACTCCTCTTTACTTCTCTCTGTTATGATGTCACTCAGGTCTTTACTTCTCTTTGTTATGATGTCACTCCTCTTTACTTCTCTCTGTTATGATGTCACTCAGGTCTTTACTTCTCTCTGTTATGATGTCACTCAGGTCTTTACTTCTCTCTGTTATGATGTCACTCAGGTCTTTACTTCTCTCTGTTATGATGTCACTCCTCTTCACTTCTCTCTGTTATGATGTCACTCATCTTTACTTCTCTCTGTTATGATGTCACTCAGGTCTTTACTTCTCTCTGTTATGATGTCACTCAGGTCTTTACTTTTCTCTGTTATGATGTCACTCCTCTTCACTTCTCTCTGTTATGATGTCACTCAGGTCTTTACTTCTCTTTGTTATGATGTCACTCAGGTCTTTATTTCTCTTTGTTATGATGTCACTCAGGTCTTTATTTCTCTTTGTTATGATGTCACTCAGGTCTTCACTTCTCTCTGTTATGATGTCACTCAGGTCTTTACTTCTCTCTGTTATGATGTCACTCAGGTCTTTACTTCTCTCTGTTATGATGTCACTCCTCTTTACTTCTCTCTGTTATGATGTCACTCAGGTCTTTACTTCTCTTTGTTATGATGTCACTCAGGTCTTTATTTCTCTTTGTTATGATGTCACTCAGGTCTTTACTTCTCTCTGTTATGATGTCACTCCTCTTTACTTCTCTCTGTTATGATGTCACTCCTCTTCACTTCTCTCTGTTATGATGTCACTCAGGTCTTTACTTCTCTCTGTTATGATGTCACTCAGGTCTTTACTTCTCTTTGTTATGATGTCACTCCTCTTTACTTCTCTCTGTTATGATGTCACTCAGGTCTTTACTTCTCTCTGTTATGATGTCACTCCTCTTTACTTTTCTCTGTTATGATGTCACTCAGGTCTTTACTTCTCTTTGTTATGATGTCACTCAGGTCTTTATTTCTCTTTGTTATGATGTCACTCAGGTCTTTACTTCTCTCTGTTATGATGTCACTCCTCTTTACTTCTCTCTGTTATGATGTCACTCCTCTTCACTTCTCTCTGTTATGATGTCACTCAGGTCTTTACTTCTCTCTGTTATGATGTCACTCCTCTTTACTTCTCTCTGTTATGATGTCACTCCTCTTCACTTCTCTCTGTTATGATGTCACTCAGGTCTTTACCTTTCTCTGTTATGATGTCACTCCTCTTTACTTCTCTCTGTTATGATGTCACTCCTCTTTACTTCTCTGTTATGATGTCACTCAGGTCTTTACTTCTCTCTGTTGTGATGTCACTCCTCTTCACTTCTCTCTGTTATGATGTCACTCAGGTCTTTACTTCTCTCTGTTATGATGTCACTCCTCTTTACTTCTCTCTGTTATGATGTCACTCAGGTCTTTACTTCTCTTTGTTATGATGTCACTCCTCTTTACTTCTCTCTGTTATGATGTCACTCAGGTCTTTACTTCTCTCTGTTATGATGTCACTCAGGTCTTTACCTTTCTCTGTTATGATGTCACTCAGGTCTTTACTTCTCTCTGTTATGATGTCACTCAGGTCTTTACTTTTCTCTGTTATGATGTCACTCAGGTCTTTATTTCTCTTTGTTATGATGTCACTCAGGTCTTTACTTCTCTCTGTTATGATGTCACTCAGGTCTTTATTTCTCTTTGTTATGATGTCACTCAGGTCTTTACTTCTCTCTGTTATGATGTCACTCAGGTCTTTAATTCTCTCTGTTATTATGTCACTCAGGTCTTTACTTCTCTCTGTTATGATGTCACTCAGGTCTTTATTTCTCTCTGTTATGATGTCACTCAGGTCTTTACTTCTCTCTGTTATGATGTCACTCAGGTCTTTACTTCTCTCTGTTATGATGTCACTCCTCTTTACTTCTCTCTGTTATGATGTCACTCCTCTTCACTTCTCTCTGTTATGATGTCACTCAGGTCTTTACTTCTCTCTGTTATGATGTCACTCAGGTCTTTACTTCTCTTTGTTATGATGTCACTCCTCTTTACTTCTCTCTGTTATGATGTCACTCAGGTCTTTACTTCTCTCTGTTATGATGTCACTCCTCTTTACTTTTCTCTGTTATGATGTCACTCAGGTCTTTACTTCTCTTTGTTATGATGTCACTCAGGTCTTTATTTCTCTTTGTTATGATGTCACTCAGGTCTTTACTTCTCTCTGTTATGATGTCACTCCTCTTTACTTCTCTCTGTTATGATGTCACTCCTCTTCACTTCTCTCTGTTATGATGTCACTCAGGTCTTTACTTCTCTCTGTTATGATGTCACTCCTCTTTACTTCTCTCTGTTATGATGTCACTCCTCTTCACTTCTCTCTGTTATGATGTCACTCAGGTCTTTACTTCTCTTTGTTATGATGTCACTCCTCTTTACTTCTCTCTGTTATGATGTCACTCAGGTCTTTACTTCTCTCTGTTATGATGTCACTCCTCTTTACTTCTCTCTGTTATGATGTCACTCAGGTCTTTACTTCTCTCTGTTATGATGTCACTCAGGTCTTTACCTTTCTCTGTTATGATGTCACTCCTCTTTACTTCTCTCTGTTATGATGTCACTCAGGTCTTTACTTCTCTCTGTTATGATGTCACTCAGGTCTTTACTTCTCTCTGTTATGATGTCACTCAGGTCTTTACTTGTCTTTGTTATGATGTCACTCAGGTCTTTATTTCTCTTTGTTATGATGTCACTCAGGTCTTTACTTTTCTCTGTTATGATGTCACTCAGGTCTTTAATTCTCTCTGTTATTATGTCACTCAGGTCTTTACTTCTCTCTGTTATGATGTCACTCAGGTCTTTACTTCTCTCTGTTATGATGTCACTCAGGTCATTACTTCTCTTTGTTATGATGTCACTCAGGTCTTTATTTCTCTTTGTTATGATGTCACTCAGGTCTTTACTTCTCTCTGTTATGATGTCACTCCTCTTTACTTCTCTCTGTTATGATGTCACTCCTCTTCACTTCTCTCTGTTATGATGTCACTCAGGTCTTTACTTCTCTCTGTTATGATGTCACTCAGGTCTTTACTTCTCTTTGTTATGATGTCACTCCTCTTTACTTCTCTCTGTTATGATGTCACTCAGGTCTTTACTTCTCTCTGTTATGATGTCACTCCTCTTTACTTCTCTCTGTTATGATGTCACTCAGGTCTTTACTTCTCTCTGTTATGATGTCACTCAGGTCTTTACCTTTCTCTGTTATGATGTCACTCCTCTTTACTTCTCTCTGTTATGATGTCACTCAGGTCTTTACTTCTCTCTGTTATGATGTCACTCCTCTTTACTTCTCTCTGTTATGATGTCACTCAGGTCTTTACTTCTCTCTGTTATGATGTCACTCAGGTCTTTACCTTTCTCTGTTATGATGTCACTCCTCTTTACTTCTCTCTGTTATGATGTCACTCAGGTCTTTACTTCTCTTTGTTATGATGTCACTCCTCTTTACTTCTCTCTGTTATGATGTCACTCAGGTCTTTACTTCTCTCTGTTATGATGTCACTCAGGTCTTTACCTTTCTCTGTTATGATGTCACTCAGGTCTTTACTTATCTCTGTTATGATGTCACTCCTCTTTACTTCTCTCTGTTATGATGTCACTCAGGTCTTTACTTCTCTCTGTTATGATGTCACTCAGGTCTTTATTTCTCTTTGTTATGATGTCACTCAGGTCTTTACTTCTCTCTGTTATGATGTCACTCAGGTCTTTATTTCTCTTTGTTATGATGTCACTCAGGTCTTTACTTTTCTTTGTTATGATGTCACTCCTCTTTACTTCTCTGTTATGATGTCACTCAGGTCTTTACTTCTCTCTGTTATGATGTCACTCCTCTTTACTTCTCTCTGTTATGATGTCACTCAGGTCTTTACTTCTCTCTGTTATGATGTCACTCCTCTTTACTTCTCTCTGTTATGATGTCACTCAGGTCTTTACTTCTCTCTGTTATGATGTCACTCAGGTCTTTACCTTTCTCTGTTATGATGTCACTCCTCTTTACTTCTCTCTGTTATGATGTCACTCAGGTCTTTACTTCTCTTTGTTATGATGTCACTCCTCTTTACTTCTCTCTGTTATGATGTCACTCAGGTCTTTACTTCTCTCTGTTATGATGTCACTCAGGTCTTTACCTTTCTCTGTTATGATGTCACTCAGGTCTTTACTTCTCTCTGTTATGATGTCACTCAGGTCTTTACTTTTCTCTGTTATGATGTCACTCAGGTCTTTATTTCTCTTTGTTATGATGTCACTCAGGTCTTTACTTCTCTCTGTTATGATGTCACTCAGGTCTTTATTTCTCTTTGTTATGATGTCACTCAGGTCTTTACTTCTCTCTGTTATGATGTCACTCAGGTCTTTAATTCTCTCTGTTATTATGTCACTCAGGTCTTTACTTCTCTCTGTTATGATGTCACTCAGGTCTTTACTTCTCTCTGTTATGATGTCACTCAGGTCTTTACCTTTCTCTGTTATGATGTCACTCCTCTTTACTTCTCTCTGTTATGATGTCACTCAGGTCTTTACTTCTCTCTGTTATGATGTCACTCCTCTTTACTTCTCTCTGTTATGATGTCACTCAGGTCTTTACTTCTCTCTGTTATGATGTCACTCAGGTCTTTACTTCTCTTTGTTATGATGTCACTCAGGTCTTTACTTCTCTTTGTTATGATGTCACTCCTCTTTACTTCTCTCTGTTATGATGTCACTCAGGTCTTTACTTCTCTTTGTTATGATGTCACTCAGGTCTTTATTTCTCTTTGTTATGATGTCACTCAGGTCTTTATTTCTCTTTGTTATGATGTCACTCAGGTCATTACTTTTCTCTGTTATGATGTCACTCAGGTCTTTACTTCTCTCTGTTATGATGTCACTCCTGTTCACTTCTCTCTGTTATGATGTCACTCAGGTCTTTACCTTTCTCTGTTATGATGTCACACCTCTTTACTTCTCTCTGTTATGATGTCACTCAGGTCTTTATTTCTCTTTGTTATGATGTCACTCAGGTCTTTACTTCTCTTTGTTATGATGTCACTCCTCTTTACTTCTCTCTGTTATGATGTCACTCAGGTCTTTACTTCTCTTTGTTATGATGTCACTCAGGTCTTTACTTCTCTTTGTTATGATGTCACTCCTCTTTACTTCTCTTTGTTATGATGTCACTCAGGTCTTTACTTCTCTCTGTTATGATGTCACTCAGGTCTTTATTTCTCTTTGTTATGATGTCACTCAGGTCTTTACTTCTCTTTGTTATGATGTCACTCCTCTTTACTTCTCTCTGTTATGATGTCACTCAGGTCTTTACTTCTCTTTGTTATGATGTCACTCAGGTCTTTATTTTTCTTTGTTATGATGTCACTCAGGTCTTTATTTCTCTTTGTTATGATGTCACTCAGGTCTTTACTTCTCTCTGTTATGATGTCACTCAGGTCTTTATTTCTCTTTGTTATGATGTCACTCAGGTCATTACTTTTCTCTGTTATGATGTCACTCAGGTCTTTATTTTTCTTTGTTATGATGTCACTCAGGTCTTTATTTCTCTTTGTTATGATGTCACTCAGGTCTTTACTTCTCTCTGTTATGATGTCACTCAGGTCTTTACTTCTCTTTGTTATGATGTCACTCCTCTTTACTTCTCTCTGTTATGATGTCACTCAGGTCTTTACTTCTCTTTGTTATGATGTCACTCAGGTCTTTACTTCTCTTTGTTATGATGTCACTCCTCTTTACTTCTCTCTGTTATGATGTCACTCCTCTTTACTTCTCTCTGTTATGATGTCACTCAGGTCTTTACCTTTCTCTGTTATGATGTCACACCTCTTTACTTCTCTCTGTTATGATGTCACTCAGGTCTTTATTTCTCTTTGTTATGATGTCACTCAGGTCTTTATTTCTCTTTGTTATGATGTCACTCAGGTCATTACTTTTCTCTGTTATGATGTCACTCAGGTCTTTACTTCTCTCTGTTATGATGTCACTCAGGTCTTTACTTCTCTCTGTTATGATGTCACTCCTCTTCACTTCTCTCTGTTATGATGTCACTCAGGTCTTTACTTCTCTTTGTTATGATGTCACTCCTCTTTACTTCTCTTTGTTATGATGTCACTCCTCTTTACTTCTCTCTGTTATGATGTCACTCAGGTCTTTACTTCTCTCTGTTATGATGTCACTCAGGTCTTTATTTCTCTTTGTTATGATGTCACTCAGGTCTTTATTTCTCTTTGTTATGATGTCACTCAGGTCTTTACTTCTCTCTGTTATGATGTCACTCAGGTCTTTACTTCTCTCTGTTATGATGTCACTCAGGTCTTTATTTCTCTTTGTTATGATGTCACTCAGGTCTTTACTTCTCTCTGTTATGATGTCACTCAGGTCTTTACTTCTCTTTGTTATGATGTCACTGCTCTTTACTTCTCTCTGTTATGATGTCACTCAGGTCTTTACTTCTCTCTGTTATGATGTCACTCCTGTTCACTTCTCTCTGTTATGATGTCACTCAGGTCTTTACTTCTCTTTGTTATGATGTCACTCCTCTTTACTTCTCTCTGTTATGATGTCACTCAGGTCTTTACTTCTCTCTGTTATGATGTCACTCCTGTTCACTTCTCTCTGTTATGATGTCACTCAGGTCTTTACCTTTCTCTGTTATGATGTCACACCTCTTTACTTCTCTCTGTTATGATGTCACTCCTGTTCACTTCTCTCTGTTATGATGTCACTCAGGTCTTTACCTTTCTCTGTTATGATGTCACACCTCTTTACTTCTCTCTGTTATGATGTCACTCCTGTTCACTTCTCTCTGTTATGATGTCACTCAGGTCTTTACTTCTCTCTGTTATGATGTCACTCCTCTTAACTTCTCTCTGTTATGATGTCACTCAGGTCTTTACTTCTCTCTGTTATGATGTCACTCAGGTCTTTACTTCTCTCTGTTATGATGTCACTCAGGTCTTTATTTCTCTTTGTTATGATGTCACTCAGGTCTTTATTTCTCTTTGTTATGATGTCACTCAGGTCTTTACTTCTCTTTGTTATGATGTCACTCAGGTCTTTACTTTTCTCTGTTATGATGTCACTCAGGTCTTTACTTCTCTTTGTTATGATGTCACTCAGGTCTTTACTTCTCTTTGTTATGATGTCACTCCTCTTTACTTCTCTCTGTTATGATGTCACTCAGGTCTTTACTTCTCTTTGTTATGATGTCACTCAGGTCTTTACTTCTCTTTGTTATGATGTCACTCCTCTTTACTTCTCTCTGTTATGATGTCACTCAGGTCTTTATTTCTCTTTGTTATGATGTCACTCAGGTCTTTATTTCTCTTTGTTATGATGTCACTCAGGTCTTTACTTCTCTTTGTTATGATGTCACTCAGGTCTTTACTTTTCTCTGTTATGATGTCACTCAGGTCTTTACTTCTCTTTGTTATGATGTCACTCAGGTCTTTACTTCTCTTTGTTATGATGTCACTCCTCTTTACTTCTCTCTGTTATGATGTCACTCAGGTCTTTACTTCTCTTTGTTATGATGTCACTCAGGTCTTTACTTCTCTTTGTTATGATGTCACTCCTCTTTACTTCTCTCTGTTATGATGTCACTCAGGTCATTACTTTTCTCTGTTATGATGTCACTCAGGTCTTTATTTCTCTTTGTTATGATGTCACTCAGGTCTTTATTTCTCTTTGTTATGATGTCACTCAGGTCTTTACTTCTCTCTGTTATGATGTCACTCAGGTCTTTATTTCTCTTTGTTATGATGTCACTCAGGTCTTTACTTCTCTTTGTTATGATGTCACTCAGGTCTTTACTTCTCTTTGTTATGATGTCACTCCTCTTTACTTCTCTCTGTTATGATGTCACTCAGGTCTTTACTTCTCTTTGTTATGATGTCACTCAGGTCTTTATTTCTCTTTGTTATGATGTCACTCAGGTCATTACTTTTCTCTGTTATGATGTCACTCAGGTCTTTATTTTTCTTTGTTATGATGTCACTCAGGTCTTTATTTCTCTTTGTTATGATGTCACTCAGGTCTTTACTTCTCTCTGTTATGATGTCACTCAGGTCTTTACTTCTCTTTGTTATGATGTCACTCCTCTTTACTTCTCTCTGTTATGATGTCACTCAGGTCTTTACTTCTCTTTGTTATGATGTCACTCAGGTCTTTACTTCTCTTTGTTATGATGTCACTCAGGTCTTTACTTCTCTTTGTTATGATGTCACTCAGGTCATTACTTTTCTCTGTTATGATGTCACTCAGGTCTTTACTTCTCTCTGTTATGATGTCACTCAGGTCTTTACTTCTCTTTGTTATGATGTCACTCCTCTTTACTTCTCTCTGTTATGATGTCACTCAGGTCTTTACTTCTCTCTGTTATGATGTCACTCCTCTTTACTTTTCTCTGTTATGATGTCACTCAGGTCTTTACTTCTCTTTGTTATGATGTCACTCAGGTCTTTATTTCTCTTTGTTATGATGTCACTCAGGTCTTTACTTCTCTCTGTTATGATGTCACTCCTCTTTACTTCTCTCTGTTATGATGTCACTCCTCTTCACTTCTCTCTGTTATGATGTCACTCAGGTCTTTACTTCTCTCTGTTATGATTTCACTCCTCTTTACTTCTCTCTGTTATGATGTCACTCCTCTTCACTTCTCTCTGTTATGATGTCACTCAGGTCTTTACTTCTCTTTGTTATGATGTCACTCCTCTTTACTTCTCTCTGTTATGATGTCACTCAGGTCTTTACTTCTCTCTGTTATGATGTCACTCAGGTCTTTACTTCTCTCTGTTATGATGTCACTCCTCTTTACTTCTCTCTGTTATGATGTCACTCAGGTCTTTACTTCTCTCTGTTATGATGTCACTCAGGTCTTTACCTTTCTCTGTTATGATGTCACTCCTCTTTACTTCTCTCTGTTATGATGTCACTCAGGTCTTTACTTCTCTCTGTTATGATGTCACTCAGGTCTTTACTTCTCTCTGTTATGATGTCACTCAGGTCTTTACTTGTCTTTGTTATGATGTCACTCAGGTCTTTATTTCTCTTTGTTATGATGTCACTCAGGTCTTTACTTTTCTCTGTTATGATGTCACTCAGGTCTTTAATTCTCTCTGTTATTATGTCACTCAGGTCTTTACTTCTCTCTGTTATGATGTCACTCAGGTCTTTACTTCTCTCTGTTATGATGTCACTCAGGTCATTACTTCTCTTTGTTATGATGTCACTCAGGTCTTTATTTCTCTTTGTTATGATGTCACTCAGGTCTTTACTTCTCTCTGTTATGATGTCACTCCTCTTTACTTCTCTCTGTTATGATGTCACTCCTCTTCACTTCTCTCTGTTATGATGTCACTCAGGTCTTTACTTCTCTCTGTTATGATGTCACTCAGGTCTTTACTTCTCTTTGTTATGATGTCACTCCTCTTTACTTCTCTCTGTTATGATGTCACTCAGGTCTTTACTTCTCTCTGTTATGATGTCACTCCTCTTTACTTCTCTCTGTTATGATGTCACTCAGGTCTTTACTTCTCTCTGTTATGATGTCACTCAGGTCTTTACCTTTCTCTGTTATGATGTCACTCCTCTTTACTTCTCTCTGTTATGATGTCACTCAGGTCTTTACTTCTCTCTGTTATGATGTCACTCCTCTTTACTTCTCTCTGTTATGATGTCACTCAGGTCTTTACTTCTCTCTGTTATGATGTCACTCAGGTCTTTACCTTTCTCTGTTATGATGTCACTCCTCTTTACTTCTCTCTGTTATGATGTCACTCAGGTCTTTACTTCTCTTTGTTATGATGTCACTCCTCTTTACTTCTCTCTGTTATGATGTCACTCAGGTCTTTACTTCTCTCTGTTATGATGTCACTCAGGTCTTTACCTTTCTCTGTTATGATGTCACTCAGGTCTTTACTTATCTCTGTTATGATGTCACTCCTCTTTACTTCTCTCTGTTATGATGTCACTCAGGTCTTTACTTCTCTCTGTTATGATGTCACTCAGGTCTTTATTTCTCTTTGTTATGATGTCACTCAGGTCTTTACTTCTCTCTGTTATGATGTCACTCAGGTCTTTATTTCTCTTTGTTATGATGTCACTCAGGTCTTTACTTTTCTTTGTTATGATGTCACTCCTCTTTACTTCTCTGTTATGATGTCACTCAGGTCTTTACTTCTCTCTGTTATGATGTCACTCCTCTTTACTTCTCTCTGTTATGATGTCACTCAGGTCTTTACTTCTCTCTGTTATGATGTCACTCCTCTTTACTTCTCTCTGTTATGATGTCACTCAGGTCTTTACTTCTCTCTGTTATGATGTCACTCAGGTCTTTACCTTTCTCTGTTATGATGTCACTCCTCTTTACTTCTCTCTGTTATGATGTCACTCAGGTCTTTACTTCTCTTTGTTATGATGTCACTCCTCTTTACTTCTCTCTGTTATGATGTCACTCAGGTCTTTACTTCTCTCTGTTATGATGTCACTCAGGTCTTTACCTTTCTCTGTTATGATGTCACTCAGGTCTTTACTTCTCTCTGTTATGATGTCACTCAGGTCTTTACTTTTCTCTGTTATGATGTCACTCAGGTCTTTATTTCTCTTTGTTATGATGTCACTCAGGTCTTTACTTCTCTCTGTTATGATGTCACTCAGGTCTTTATTTCTCTTTGTTATGATGTCACTCAGGTCTTTACTTCTCTCTGTTATGATGTCACTCAGGTCTTTAATTCTCTCTGTTATTATGTCACTCAGGTCTTTACTTCTCTCTGTTATGATGTCACTCAGGTCTTTACCTTTCTCTGTTATGATGTCACTCCTCTTTACTTCTCTCTGTTATGATGTCACTCAGGTCTTTACTTCTCTCTGTTATGATGTCACTCCTCTTTACTTCTCTCTGTTATGATGTCACTCAGGTCTTTACTTCTCTCTGTTATGATGTCACTCAGGTCTTTACTTCTCTTTGTTATGATGTCACTCAGGTCTTTACTTCTCTTTGTTATGATGTCACTCCTCTTTACTTCTCTCTGTTATGATGTCACTCAGGTCTTTACTTCTCTTTGTTATGATGTCACTCAGGTCTTTATTTCTCTTTGTTATGATGTCACTCAGGTCTTTATTTCTCTTTGTTATGATGTCACTCAGGTCATTACTTTTCTCTGTTATGATGTCACTCAGGTCTTTACTTCTCTCTGTTATGATGTCACTCCTGTTCACTTCTCTCTGTTATGATGTCACTCAGGTCTTTACCTTTCTCTGTTATGATGTCACACCTCTTTACTTCTCTCTGTTATGATGTCACTCAGGTCTTTATTTCTCTTTGTTATGATGTCACTCAGGTCTTTACTTCTCTTTGTTATGATGTCACTCCTCTTTACTTCTCTCTGTTATGATGTCACTCAGGTCTTTACTTCTCTTTGTTATGATGTCACTCAGGTCTTTACTTCTCTTTGTTATGATGTCACTCCTCTTTACTTCTCTTTGTTATGATGTCACTCAGGTCTTTACTTCTCTCTGTTATGATGTCACTCAGGTCTTTATTTCTCTTTGTTATGATGTCACTCAGGTCTTTACTTCTCTTTGTTATGATGTCACTCCTCTTTACTTCTCTCTGTTATGATGTCACTCAGGTCTTTACTTCTCTTTGTTATGATGTCACTCAGGTCTTTATTTTTCTTTGTTATGATGTCACTCAGGTCTTTATTTCTCTTTGTTATGATGTCACTCAGGTCTTTACTTCTCTCTGTTATGATGTCACTCAGGTCTTTATTTCTCTTTGTTATGATGTCACTCAGGTCATTACTTTTCTCTGTTATGATGTCACTCAGGTCTTTATTTTTCTTTGTTATGATGTCACTCAGGTCTTTATTTCTCTTTGTTATGATGTCACTCAGGTCTTTACTTCTCTCTGTTATGATGTCACTCAGGTCTTTACTTCTCTTTGTTATGATGTCACTCCTCTTTACTTCTCTCTGTTATGATGTCACTCAGGTCTTTACTTCTCTTTGTTATGATGTCACTCAGGTCTTTACTTCTCTTTGTTATGATGTCACTCCTCTTTACTTCTCTCTGTTATGATGTCACTCCTCTTTACTTCTCTCTGTTATGATGTCACTCAGGTCTTTACCTTTCTCTGTTATGATGTCACACCTCTTTACTTCTCTCTGTTATGATGTCACTCAGGTCTTTATTTCTCTTTGTTATGATGTCACTCAGGTCTTTATTTCTCTTTGTTATGATGTCACTCAGGTCATTACTTTTCTCTGTTATGATGTCACTCAGGTCTTTACTTCTCTCTGTTATGATGTCACTCAGGTCTTTACTTCTCTCTGTTATGATGTCACTCCTCTTCACTTCTCTCTGTTATGATGTCACTCAGGTCTTTACTTCTCTTTGTTATGATGTCACTCCTCTTTACTTCTCTTTGTTATGATGTCACTCCTCTTTACTTCTCTCTGTTATGATGTCACTCAGGTCTTTACTTCTCTCTGTTATGATGTCACTCAGGTCTTTATTTCTCTTTGTTATGATGTCACTCAGGTCTTTATTTCTCTTTGTTATGATGTCACTCAGGTCTTTACTTCTCTCTGTTATGATGTCACTCAGGTCTTTACTTCTCTCTGTTATGATGTCACTCAGGTCTTTATTTCTCTTTGTTATGATGTCACTCAGGTCTTTACTTCTCTCTGTTATGATGTCACTCAGGTCTTTACTTCTCTTTGTTATGATGTCACTGCTCTTTACTTCTCTCTGTTATGATGTCACTCAGGTCTTTACTTCTCTCTGTTATGATGTCACTCCTGTTCACTTCTCTCTGTTATGATGTCACTCAGGTCTTTACTTCTCTTTGTTATGATGTCACTCCTCTTTACTTCTCTCTGTTATGATGTCACTCAGGTCTTTACTTCTCTCTGTTATGATGTCACTCCTGTTCACTTCTCTCTGTTATGATGTCACTCAGGTCTTTACCTTTCTCTGTTATGATGTCACACCTCTTTACTTCTCTCTGTTATGATGTCACTCCTGTTCACTTCTCTCTGTTATGATGTCACTCAGGTCTTTACCTTTCTCTGTTATGATGTCACACCTCTTTACTTCTCTCTGTTATGATGTCACTCCTGTTCACTTCTCTCTGTTATGATGTCACTCAGGTCTTTACTTCTCTCTGTTATGATGTCACTCCTCTTAACTTCTCTCTGTTATGATGTCACTCAGGTCTTTACTTCTCTCTGTTATGATGTCACTCAGGTCTTTACTTCTCTCTGTTATGATGTCACTCAGGTCTTTATTTCTCTTTGTTATGATGTCACTCAGGTCTTTATTTCTCTTTGTTATGATGTCACTCAGGTCTTTACTTCTCTTTGTTATGATGTCACTCAGGTCTTTACTTTTCTCTGTTATGATGTCACTCAGGTCTTTACTTCTCTTTGTTATGATGTCACTCAGGTCTTTACTTCTCTTTGTTATGATGTCACTCCTCTTTACTTCTCTCTGTTATGATGTCACTCAGGTCTTTACTTCTCTTTGTTATGATGTCACTCAGGTCTTTACTTCTCTTTGTTATGATGTCACTCCTCTTTACTTCTCTCTGTTATGATGTCACTCAGGTCTTTATTTCTCTTTGTTATGATGTCACTCAGGTCTTTATTTCTCTTTGTTATGATGTCACTCAGGTCTTTACTTCTCTTTGTTATGATGTCACTCAGGTCTTTACTTTTCTCTGTTATGATGTCACTCAGGTCTTTACTTCTCTTTGTTATGATGTCACTCAGGTCTTTACTTCTCTTTGTTATGATGTCACTCCTCTTTACTTCTCTCTGTTATGATGTCACTCAGGTCTTTACTTCTCTTTGTTATGATGTCACTCAGGTCTTTACTTCTCTTTGTTATGATGTCACTCCTCTTTACTTCTCTCTGTTATGATGTCACTCAGGTCTTTATTTCTCTTTGTTATGATGTCACTCAGGTCTTTATTTCTCTTTGTTATGATGTCACTCAGGTCTTTACTTCTCTTTGTTATGATGTCACTCAGGTCTTTACTTTTCTCTGTTATGATGTCACTCAGGTCTTTACTTCTCTTTGTTATGATGTCACTCAGGTCTTTACTTCTCTTTGTTATGATGTCACTCCTCTTTACTTCTCTCTGTTATGATGTCACTCAGGTCTTTACTTCTCTTTGTTATGATGTCACTCAGGTCTTTACTTCTCTTTGTTATGATGTCACTCCTCTTTACTTCTCTCTGTTATGATGTCACTCAGGTCATTACTTTTCTCTGTTATGATGTCACTCAGGTCTTTATTTCTCTTTGTTATGATGTCACTCAGGTCTTTATTTCTCTTTGTTATGATGTCACTCAGGTCTTTACTTCTCTCTGTTATGATGTCACTCAGGTCTTTATTTGTCTTTGTTATGATGTCACTCAGGTCTTTACTTCTCTTTGTTATGATGTCACTCAGGTCTTTACTTCTCTTTGTTATGATGTCACTCCTCTTTACTTCTCTCTGTTATGATGTCACTCAGGTCTTTATTTCTCTTTGTTATGATGTCACTCAGGTCATTACTTTTCTCTGTTATGATGTCACTCAGGTCTTTACTTCTCTCTGTTATGATGTCACTCCTGTTCACTTCTCTCTGTTATGATGTCACTCAGGTCTTTACCTTTCTCTGTTATGATGTCACACCTCTTTACTTCTCTCTGTTATGATGTCACTCAGGTCTTTATTTCTCTTTGTTATGATGTCACTCAGGTCTTTACTTCTCTTTGTTATGATGTCACTCCTCTTTACTTCTCTCTGTTATGATGTCACTCAGGTCTTTACTTCTCTTTGTTATGATGTCACTCAGGTCTTTACTTCTCTTTGTTATGATGTCACTCCTCTTTACTTCTCTTTGTTATGATGTCACTCAGGTCTTTACTTCTCTCTGTTATGATGTCACTCAGGTCTTTATTTCTCTTTGTTATGATGTCACTCAGGTCTTTACTTCTCTTTGTTATGATGTCACTCCTCTTTACTTCTCTCTGTTATGATGTCACTCAGGTCTTTACTTCTCTTTGTTATGATGTCACTCAGGTCTTTATTTTTCTTTGTTATGATGTCACTCAGGTCTTTATTTCTCTTTGTTATGATGTCACTCAGGTCTTTACTTCTCTCTGTTATGATGTCACTCAGGTCTTTATTTCTCTTTGTTATGATGTCACTCAGGTCATTACTTTTCTCTGTTATGATGTCACTCAGGTCTTTATTTTTCTTTGTTATGATGTCACTCAGGTCTTTATTTCTCTTTGTTATGATGTCACTCAGGTCTTTACTTCTCTCTGTTATGATGTCACTCAGGTCTTTACTTCTCTTTGTTATGATGTCACTCCTCTTTACTTCTCTCTGTTATGATGTCACTCAGGTCTTTACTTCTCTTTGTTATGATGTCACTCAGGTCTTTACTTCTCTTTGTTATGATGTCACTCCTCTTTACTTCTCTCTGTTATGATGTCACTCCTCTTTACTTCTCTCTGTTATGATGTCACTCAGGTCTTTACCTTTCTCTGTTATGATGTCACACCTCTTTACTTCTCTCTGTTATGATGTCACTCAGGTCTTTATTTCTCTTTGTTATGATGTCACTCAGGTCTTTATTTCTCTTTGTTATGATGTCACTCAGGTCATTACTTTTCTCTGTTATGATGTCACTCAGGTCTTTACTTCTCTCTGTTATGATGTCACTCAGGTCTTTACTTCTCTCTGTTATGATGTCACTCCTCTTCACTTCTCTCTGTTATGATGTCACTCAGGTCTTTACTTCTCTTTGTTATGATGTCACTCCTCTTTACTTCTCTTTGTTATGATGTCACTCCTCTTTACTTCTCTCTGTTATGATGTCACTCAGGTCTTTACTTCTCTCTGTTATGATGTCACTCAGGTCTTTATTTCTCTTTGTTATGATGTCACTCAGGTCTTTATTTCTCTTTGTTATGATGTCACTCAGGTCTTTACTTCTCTCTGTTATGATGTCACTCAGGTCTTTACTTCTCTCTGTTATGATGTCACTCAGGTCTTTATTTCTCTTTGTTATGATGTCACTCAGGTCTTTACTTCTCTCTGTTATGATGTCACTCAGGTCTTTACTTCTCTTTGTTATGATGTCACTGCTCTTTACTTCTCTCTGTTATGATGTCACTCAGGTCTTTACTTCTCTCTGTTATGATGTCACTCCTGTTCACTTCTCTCTGTTATGATGTCACTCAGGTCTTTACTTCTCTTTGTTATGATGTCACTCCTCTTTACTTCTCTCTGTTATGATGTCACTCAGGTCTTTACTTCTCTCTGTTATGATGTCACTCCTGTTCACTTCTCTCTGTTATGATGTCACTCAGGTCTTTACCTTTCTCTGTTATGATGTCACACCTCTTTACTTCTCTCTGTTATGATGTCACTCCTGTTCACTTCTCTCTGTTATGATGTCACTCAGGTCTTTACCTTTCTCTGTTATGATGTCACACCTCTTTACTTCTCTCTGTTATGATGTCACTCCTGTTCACTTCTCTCTGTTATGATGTCACTCAGGTCTTTACTTCTCTCTGTTATGATGTCACTCCTCTTAACTTCTCTCTGTTATGATGTCACTCAGGTCTTTACTTCTCTCTGTTATGATGTCACTCAGGTCTTTACTTCTCTCTGTTATGATGTCACTCAGGTCTTTATTTCTCTTTGTTATGATGTCACTCAGGTCTTTATTTCTCTTTGTTATGATGTCACTCAGGTCTTTACTTCTCTTTGTTATGATGTCACTCAGGTCTTTACTTTTCTCTGTTATGATGTCACTCAGGTCTTTACTTCTCTTTGTTATGATGTCACTCAGGTCTTTACTTCTCTTTGTTATGATGTCACTCCTCTTTACTTCTCTCTGTTATGATGTCACTCAGGTCTTTACTTCTCTTTGTTATGATGTCACTCAGGTCTTTACTTCTCTTTGTTATGATGTCACTCCTCTTTACTTCTCTCTGTTATGATGTCACTCAGGTCTTTATTTCTCTTTGTTATGATGTCACTCAGGTCTTTATTTCTCTTTGTTATGATGTCACTCAGGTCTTTACTTCTCTTTGTTATGATGTCACTCAGGTCTTTACTTTTCTCTGTTATGATGTCACTCAGGTCTTTACTTCTCTTTGTTATGATGTCACTCAGGTCTTTACTTCTCTTTGTTATGATGTCACTCCTCTTTACTTCTCTCTGTTATGATGTCACTCAGGTCTTTACTTCTCTTTGTTATGATGTCACTCAGGTCTTTACTTCTCTTTGTTATGATGTCACTCCTCTTTACTTCTCTCTGTTATGATGTCACTCAGGTCATTACTTTTCTCTGTTATGATGTCACTCAGGTCTTTATTTCTCTTTGTTATGATGTCACTCAGGTCTTTATTTCTCTTTGTTATGATGTCACTCAGGTCTTTACTTCTCTCTGTTATGATGTCACTCAGGTCTTTATTTCTCTTTGTTATGATGTCACTCAGGTCTTTACTTCTCTTTGTTATGATGTCACTCAGGTCTTTACTTCTCTTTGTTATGATGTCACTCCTCTTTACTTCTCTCTGTTATGATGTCACTCAGGTCTTTACTTCTCTTTGTTATGATGTCACTCAGGTCTTTATTTCTCTTTGTTATGATGTCACTCAGGTCATTACTTTTCTCTGTTATGATGTCACTCAGGTCTTTATTTTTCTTTGTTATGATGTCACTCAGGTCTTTATTTCTCTTTGTTATGATGTCACTCAGGTCTTTACTTCTCTCTGTTATGATGTCACTCAGGTCTTTACTTCTCTTTGTTATGATGTCACTCCTCTTTACTTCTCTCTGTTATGATGTCACTCAGGTCTTTACTTCTCTTTGTTATGATGTCACTCAGGTCTTTACTTCTCTTTGTTATGATGTCACTCAGGTCTTTACTTCTCTTTGTTATGATGTCACTCAGGTCATTACTTTTCTCTGTTATGATGTCACTCAGGTCTTTACTTCTCTCTGTTATGATGTCACTCAGGTCTTTATTTCCACTGTTATGATGTCACTCAGGTCTTTATTTCTCTTTGTTATGATGTCACTCAGGTCTTTACTTCTCTCTGTTATGATGTCACTCAGGTCTTTACTTCTCTCTGTCATGATGTCACTCAGGTCTTTACTTCTCTTTGTTATGATGTCACTCAGGTCATTACTTTTCTCTGTTATGATGTCACTCAGGTCTTTACTTCTCTCTGTTATGATGTCACTCAGGTCTTTACTTCTCTCTGTTATGATGTCACTCCTCTTCACTTCTCTCTGTTATGATGTCACTCAGGTCTTTACTTCTCTTTGTTATGATGTCACTCCTCTTTACTTCTCTTTGTTATGATGTCACTCCTCTTTACTTCTCTCTGTTATGATGTCACTCAGGTCTTTACTTCTCTCTGTTATGATGTCACTCAGGTCTTTATTTCTCTTTGTTATGATGTCACTCAGGTCTTTATTTCTCTTTGTTATGATGTCACTCAGGTCTTTACTTCTCTCTGTTATGATGTCACTCAGGTCTTTACTTCTCTCTGTTATGATGTCACTCAGGTCTTTATTTCTCTTTGTTATGATGTCACTCAGGTCTTTACTTCTCTCTGTTATGATGTCACTCAGGTCTTTACTTCTCTTTGTTATGATGTCACTGCTCTTTACTTCTCTCTGTTATGATGTCACTCAGGTCTTTACTTCTCTCTGTTATGATGTCACTCCTGTTCACTTCTCTCTGTTATGATGTCACTCAGGTCTTTACTTCTCTTTGTTATGATGTCACTCCTCTTTACTTCTCTCTGTTATGATGTCACTCAGGTCTTTACTTCTCTCTGTTATGATGTCACTCCTGTTCACTTCTCTCTGTTATGATGTCACTCAGGTCTTTACCTTTCTCTGTTATGATGTCACACCTCTTTACTTCTCTCTGTTATGATGTCACTCCTGTTCACTTCTCTCTGTTATGATGTCACTCAGGTCTTTACCTTTCTCTGTTATGATGTCACACCTCTTTACTTCTCTCTGTTATGATGTCACTCCTGTTCACTTCTCTCTGTTATGATGTCACTCAGGTCTTTACTTCTCTCTGTTATGATGTCACTCCTCTTAACTTCTCTCTGTTATGATGTCACTCAGGTCTTTACTTCTCTCTGTTATGATGTCACTCAGGTCTTTACTTCTCTCTGTTATGATGTCACTCAGGTCTTTATTTCTCTTTGTTATGATGTCACTCAGGTCTTTATTTCTCTTTGTTATGATGTCACTCAGGTCTTTACTTCTCTTTGTTATGATGTCACTCAGGTCTTTACTTTTCTCTGTTATGATGTCACTCAGGTCTTTACTTCTCTTTGTTATGATGTCACTCAGGTCTTTACTTCTCTTTGTTATGATGTCACTCCTCTTTACTTCTCTCTGTTATGATGTCACTCAGGTCTTTACTTCTCTTTGTTATGATGTCACTCAGGTCTTTACTTCTCTTTGTTATGATGTCACTCCTCTTTACTTCTCTCTGTTATGATGTCACTCAGGTCTTTATTTCTCTTTGTTATGATGTCACTCAGGTCTTTATTTCTCTTTGTTATGATGTCACTCAGGTCTTTACTTCTCTTTGTTATGATGTCACTCAGGTCTTTACTTTTCTCTGTTATGATGTCACTCAGGTCTTTACTTCTCTTTGTTATGATGTCACTCAGGTCTTTACTTCTCTTTGTTATGATGTCACTCCTCTTTACTTCTCTCTGTTATGATGTCACTCAGGTCTTTACTTCTCTTTGTTATGATGTCACTCAGGTCTTTACTTCTCTTTGTTATGATGTCACTCCTCTTTACTTCTCTCTGTTATGATGTCACTCAGGTCATTACTTTTCTCTGTTATGATGTCACTCAGGTCTTTATTTCTCTTTGTTATGATGTCACTCAGGTCTTTATTTCTCTTTGTTATGATGTCACTCAGGTCTTTACTTCTCTCTGTTATGATGTCACTCAGGTCTTTATTTCTCTTTGTTATGATGTCACTCAGGTCTTTACTTCTCTTTGTTATGATGTCACTCAGGTCTTTACTTCTCTTTGTTATGATGTCACTCCTCTTTACTTCTCTCTGTTATGATGTCACTCAGGTCTTTACTTCTCTTTGTTATGATGTCACTCAGGTCTTTATTTCTCTTTGTTATGATGTCACTCAGGTCATTACTTTTCTCTGTTATGATGTCACTCAGGTCTTTATTTTTCTTTGTTATGATGTCACTCAGGTCTTTATTTCTCTTTGTTATGATGTCACTCAGGTCTTTACTTCTCTCTGTTATGATGTCACTCAGGTCTTTACTTCTCTTTGTTATGATGTCACTCCTCTTTACTTCTCTCTGTTATGATGTCACTCAGGTCTTTACTTCTCTTTGTTATGATGTCACTCAGGTCTTTACTTCTCTTTGTTATGATGTCACTCAGGTCTTTACTTCTCTTTGTTATGATGTCACTCAGGTCATTACTTTTCTCTGTTATGATGTCACTCAGGTCTTTACTTCTCTCTGTTATGATGTCACTCAGGTCTTTATTTCCACTGTTATGATGTCACTCAGGTCTTTATTTCTCTTTGTTATGATGTCACTCAGGTCTTTACTTCTCTCTGTTATGATGTCACTCAGGTCTTTACTTCTCTCTGTCATGATGTCACTCAGGTCTTTACTTCTCTTTGTTATGATGTCACTCAGGTCATTACTTTTCTCTGTTATGATGTCACTCAGGTCTTTATTTTTCTTTGTTATGATGTCACTCAGGTCTTTACTTCTCTTTGTTATGATGTCACTCAGGTCTTTATTTCTCTTTGTTATGATGTCACTCAGGTCATTACTTTTCTCTGTTATGATGTCACTCAGGTCTTTACTTCTCTCTGTTATGATGTCACTCAGGTCTTTACTTCTCTCTGTTATGATGTCACTCCTCTTCACTTCTCTCTGTTATGATGTCACTCAGGTCTTTACTTCTCTTTGTTATGATGTCACTCCTCTTTACTTCTCTTTGTTATGATGTCACTCCTCTTTACTTCTCTCTGTTATGATGTCACTCAGGTCTTTACTTCTCTCTGTTATGATGTCACTCAGGTCTTTATTTCTCTTTGTTATGATGTCACTCAGGTCTTTATTTCTCTTTGTTATGATGTCACTCAGGTCTTTACTTCTCTCTGTTATGATGTCACTCAGGTCTTTACTTCTCTCTGTTATGATGTCACTCAGGTCTTTATTTCTCTTTGTTATGATGTCACTCAGGTCTTTACTTCTCTCTGTTATGATGTCACTCAGGTCTTTACTTCTCTTTGTTATGATGTCACTGCTCTTTACTTCTCTCTGTTATGATGTCACTCAGGTCTTTACTTCTCTTTGTTATGATGTCACTCAGGTCTTTACTTCTCTCTGTTATGATGTCACTCCTGTTCACTTCTCTCTGTTATGATGTCACTCAGGTCTTTACCTTTCTCTGTTATGATGTCACACCTCTTTACTTCTCTCTGTTATGATGTCACTCAGGTCTTTACTTCTCTTTGTTATGATGTCACTCCTCTTTACTTCTCTCTGTTATGATGTCACTCAGGTCTTTACTTCTCTCTGTTATGATGTCACTCAGGTCTTTACCTTTCTCTGTTATGATGTCACACCTCTTTACTTCTCTCTGTTATGATGTCACTCCTGTTCACTTCTCTCTGTTATGATGTCACTCAGGTCTTTACCTTTCTCTGTTATGATGTCACACCTCTTTACTTCTCTCTGTTATGATGTCACTCCTGTTCACTTCTCTCTGTTATGATGTCACTCAGGTCTTTACTTCTCTCTGTTATGATGTCACTCCTCTTCACTTCTCTCTGTTATGATGTCACTCAGGTCTTTACTTCTCTCTGTTATGATGTCACTCAGGTCTTTACTTCTCTCTGTTATGATGTCACTCAGGTCTTTATTTCTCTTTGTTATGATGTCACTCAGGTCTTTATTTCTCTTTGTTATGATGTCACTCAGGTCTTTACTTCTCTTTGTTATGATGTCACTCAGGTCTTTACTTTTCTCTGTTATGATGTCACTCAGGTCTTTACTTCTCTTTGTTATGATGTCACTCCTCTTTACTTCTCTCTGTTATGATGTCACTCAGGTCTTTACTTCTCTTTGTTATGATGTCACTCAGGTCTTTACTTCTCTTTGTTATGATGTCACTCAGGTCTTTACTTCTCTTTGTTATGATGTCACTCCTCTTTACTTCTCTCTGTTATGATGTCACTCAGGTCTTTATTTCTCTTTGTTATGATGTCACTCAGGTCTTTATTTCTCTTTGTTATGATGTCACTCAGGTCTTTACTTCTCTTTGTTATGATGTCACTCAGGTCTTTACTTTTCTCTGTTATGATGTCACTCAGGTCTTTACTTCTCTTTGTTATGATGTCACTCAGGTCTTTACTTCTCTTTGTTATGATGTCACTCCTCTTTACTTCTCTCTGTTATGATGTCACTCAGGTCTTTACTTCTCTTTGTTATGATGTCACTCAGGTCTTTACTTCTCTTTGTTATGATGTCACTCCTCTTTACTTCTCTCTGTTATGATGTCACTCAGGTCATTACTTTTCTCTGTTATGATGTCACTCAGGTCTTTATTTCTCTTTGTTATGATGTCACTCAGGTCTTTATTTCTCTTTGTTATGATGTCACTCAGGTCTTTACTTCTCTCTGTTATGATGTCACTCAGGTCTTTATTTCTCTTTGTTATGATGTCACTCAGGTCTTTACTTCTCTTTGTTATGATGTCACTCAGGTCTTTACTTCTCTTTGTTATGATGTCACTCCTCTTTACTTCTCTCTGTTATGATGTCACTCAGGTCTTTACTTCTCTTTGTTATGATGTCACTCAGGTCTTTATTTCTCTTTGTTATGATGTCACTCAGGTCATTACTTTTCTCTGTTATGATGTCACTCAGGTCTTTATTTTTCTTTGTTATGATGTCACTCAGGTCTTTATTTCTCTTTGTTATGATGTCACTCAGGTCTTTACTTCTCTCTGTTATGATGTCACTCAGGTCTTTACTTCTCTTTGTTATGATGTCACTCCTCTTTACTTCTCTCTGTTATGATGTCACTCAGGTCTTTACTTCTCTTTGTTATGATGTCACTCAGGTCTTTACTTCTCTTTGTTATGATGTCACTCAGGTCTTTACTTCTCTTTGTTATGATGTCACTCAGGTCATTACTTTTCTCTGTTATGATGTCACTCAGGTCTTTACTTCTCTCTGTTATGATGTCACTCAGGTCTTTATTTCCACTGTTATGATGTCACTCAGGTCTTTATTTCTCTTTGTTATGATGTCACTCAGGTCTTTACTTCTCTCTGTTATGATGTCACTCAGGTCTTTACTTCTCTCTGTTATGATGTCACTCAGGTCTTTACTTCTCTTTGTTATGATGTCACTCAGGTCATTACTTTTCTCTGTTATGATGTCACTCAGGTCTTTATTTTTCTTTGTTATGATGTCACTCAGGTCTTTACTTCTCTTTGTTATGATGTCACTCAGGTCTTTATTTCTCTTTGTTATGATGTCACTCAGGTCATTACTTTTCTCTGTTATGATGTCACTCAGGTCTTTACTTCTCTCTGTTATGATGTCACTCAGGTCTTTACTTCTCTCTGTTATGATGTCACTCCTCTTCACTTCTCTCTGTTATGATGTCACTCAGGTCTTTACTTCTCTTTGTTATGATGTCACTCCTCTTTACTTCTCTTTGTTATGATGTCACTCCTCTTTACTTCTCTCTGTTATGATGTCACTCAGGTCTTTACTTCTCTCTGTTATGATGTCACTCAGGTCTTTATTTCTCTTTGTTATGATGTCACTCAGGTCTTTATTTCTCTTTGTTATGATGTCACTCAGGTCTTTACTTCTCTCTGTTATGATGTCACTCAGGTCTTTACTTCTCTCTGTTATGATGTCACTCAGGTCTTTATTTCTCTTTGTTATGATGTCACTCAGGTCTTTACTTCTCTCTGTTATGATGTCACTCAGGTCTTTACTTCTCTTTGTTATGATGTCACTGCTCTTTACTTCTCTCTGTTATGATGTCACTCAGGTCTTTACTTCTCTTTGTTATGATGTCACTCAGGTCTTTACTTCTCTCTGTTATGATGTCACTCCTGTTCACTTCTCTCTGTTATGATGTCACTCAGGTCTTTACCTTTCTCTGTTATGATGTCACACCTCTTTACTTCTCTCTGTTATGATGTCACTCAGGTCTTTACTTCTCTTTGTTATGATGTCACTCCTCTTTACTTCTCTCTGTTATGATGTCACTCAGGTCTTTACTTCTCTCTGTTATGATGTCACTCAGGTCTTTACCTTTCTCTGTTATGATGTCACACCTCTTTACTTCTCTCTGTTATGATGTCACTCCTGTTCACTTCTCTCTGTTATGATGTCACTCAGGTCTTTACCTTTCTCTGTTATGATGTCACACCTCTTTACTTCTCTCTGTTATGATGTCACTCCTGTTCACTTCTCTCTGTTATGATGTCACTCAGGTCTTTACTTCTCTCTGTTATGATGTCACTCCTCTTCACTTCTCTCTGTTATGATGTCACTCAGGTCTTTACTTCTCTCTGTTATGATGTCACTCAGGTCTTTACTTCTCTCTGTTATGATGTCACTCAGGTCTTTATTTCTCTTTGTTATGATGTCACTCAGGTCTTTATTTCTCTTTGTTATGATGTCACTCAGGTCTTTACTTCTCTTTGTTATGATGTCACTCAGGTCTTTACTTTTCTCTGTTATGATGTCACTCAGGTCTTTACTTCTCTTTGTTATGATGTCACTCCTCTTTACTTCTCTCTGTTATGATGTCACTCAGGTCTTTACTTCTCTTTGTTATGATGTCACTCAGGTCTTTACTTCTCTTTGTTATGATGTCACTCCTCTTTACTTCTCTCTGTTATGATGTCACTCAGGTCTTTATTTCTCTTTGTTATGATGTCACTCAGGTCTTTACTTCTCTCTGTTATGATGTCACTCAGGTCTTTACTTCTCTCTGTTATGATGTCACTCAGGTCTTTATTTCTCTTTGTTATGATGTCACTCAGGTCTTTACTTCTCTCTGTTATGATGTCACTCAGGTCTTTACTTCTCTTTGTTATGATGTCACTGCTCTTTACTTCTCTCTGTTATGATGTCACTCAGGTCTTTACTTCTCTTTGTTATGATGTCACTCAGGTCTTTACTTCTCTCTGTTATGATGTCACTCCTGTTCACTTCTCTTTGTTATGATGTCACTCAGGTCTTTACTTCTCTTTGTTATGATGTCACTCCTCTTTACTTCTCTCTGTTATGATGTCACTCAGGTCTTTATTTCTCTTTGTTATGATGTCACTCAGGTCTTTATTTCTCTTTGTTATGATGTCACTCAGGTCTTTACTTCTCTTTGTTATGATGTCACTCAGGTCTTTACTTTTCTCTGTTATGATGTCACTCAGGTCTTTACTTCTCTTTGTTATGATGTCACTCAGGTCTTTACTTCTCTTTGTTATGATGTCACTCCTCTTTACTTCTCTCTGTTATGATGTCACTCAGGTCTTTACTTCTCTTTGTTATGATGTCACTCAGGTCTTTACTTCTCTTTGTTATGATGTCACTCCTCTTTACTTCTCTCTGTTATGATGTCACTCAGGTCATTACTTTTCTCTGTTATGATGTCACTCAGGTCTTTATTTCTCTTTGTTATGATGTCACTCAGGTCTTTATTTCTCTTTGTTATGATGTCACTCAGGTCTTTACTTCTCTCTGTTATGATGTCACTCAGGTCTTTATTTCTCTTTGTTATGATGTCACTCAGGTCTTTACTTCTCTTTGTTATGATGTCACTCAGGTCTTTACTTCTCTTTGTTATGATGTCACTCCTCTTTACTTCTCTCTGTTATGATGTCACTCAGGTCTTTACTTCTCTTTGTTATGATGTCACTCAGGTCTTTATTTCTCTTTGTTATGATGTCACTCAGGTCATTACTTTTCTCTGTTATGATGTCACTCAGGTCTTTATTTTTCTTTGTTATGATGTCACTCAGGTCTTTATTTCTCTTTGTTATGATGTCACTCAGGTCTTTACTTCTCTCTGTTATGATGTCACTCAGGTCTTTACTTCTCTTTGTTATGATGTCACTCCTCTTTACTTCTCTCTGTTATGATGTCACTCAGGTCTTTACTTCTCTTTGTTATGATGTCACTCAGGTCTTTACTTCTCTTTGTTATGATGTCACTCAGGTCTTTACTTCTCTTTGTTATGATGTCACTCAGGTCATTACTTTTCTCTGTTATGATGTCACTCAGGTCTTTACTTCTCTCTGTTATGATGTCACTCAGGTCTTTATTTCCACTGTTATGATGTCACTCAGGTCTTTATTTCTCTTTGTTATGATGTCACTCAGGTCTTTATTTCTCTTTGTTATGATGTCACTCAGGTCTTTACTTCTCTCTGTTATGATGTCACTCAGGTCTTTACTTCTCTCTGTTATGATGTCACTCAGGTCTTTATTTCTCTTTGTTATGATGTCACTCAGGTCTTTACTTCTCTCTGTTATGATGTCACTCAGGTCTTTACTTCTCTTTGTTATGATGTCACTGCTCTTTACTTCTCTCTGTTATGATGTCACTCAGGTCTTTACTTCTCTTTGTTATGATGTCACTCAGGTCTTTACTTCTCTCTGTTATGATGTCACTCCTGTTCACTTCTCTCTGTTATGATGTCACTCAGGTCTTTACCTTTCTCTGTTATGATGTCACACCTCTTTACTTCTCTCTGTTATGATGTCACTCAGGTCTTTACTTCTCTTTGTTATGATGTCACTCCTCTTTACTTCTCTCTGTTATGATGTCACTCAGGTCTTTACTTCTCTCTGTTATGATGTCACTCAGGTCTTTACCTTTCTCTGTTATGATGTCACACCTCTTTACTTCTCTCTGTTATGATGTCACTCCTGTTCACTTCTCTCTGTTATGATGTCACTCAGGTCTTTACCTTTCTCTGTTATGATGTCACACCTCTTTACTTCTCTCTGTTATGATGTCACTCCTGTTCACTTCTCTCTGTTATGATGTCACTCAGGTCTTTACTTCTCTCTGTTATGATGTCACTCCTCTTCACTTCTCTCTGTTATGATGTCACTCAGGTCTTTACTTCTCTCTGTTATGATGTCACTCAGGTCTTTACTTCTCTCTGTTATGATGTCACTCAGGTCTTTATTTCTCTTTGTTATGATGTCACTCAGGTCTTTATTTCTCTTTGTTATGATGTCACTCAGGTCTTTACTTCTCTTTGTTATGATGTCACTCAGGTCTTTACTTTTCTCTGTTATGATGTCACTCAGGTCTTTACTTCTCTTTGTTATGATGTCACTCCTCTTTACTTCTCTCTGTTATGATGTCACTCAGGTCTTTACTTCTCTTTGTTATGATGTCACTCAGGTCTTTACTTCTCTTTGTTATGATGTCACTCCTCTTTACTTCTCTCTGTTATGATGTCACTCAGGTCTTTATTTCTCTTTGTTATGATGTCACTCAGGTCTTTACTTCTCTCTGTTATGATGTCACTCAGGTCTTTACTTCTCTCTGTTATGATGTCACTCAGGTCTTTATTTCTCTTTGTTATGATGTCACTCAGGTCTTTACTTCTCTCTGTTATGATGTCACTCAGGTCTTTACTTCTCTTTGTTATGATGTCACTGCTCTTTACTTCTCTCTGTTATGATGTCACTCAGGTCTTTACTTCTCTTTGTTATGATGTCACTCAGGTCTTTACTTCTCTCTGTTATGATGTCACTCCTGTTCACTTCTCTTTGTTATGATGTCACTCAGGTCTTTACTTCTCTTTGTTATGATGTCACTCCTCTTTACTTCTCTCTGTTATGATGTCACTCAGGTCTTTACTTCTCTTTGTTATGATGTCACTCAGGTCTTTACTTATCTCTGTTATGATGTCACTCCTGTTCACTTCTCTCTGTTATGATGTCACTCAGGTCTTTACCTTTCTCTGTTATGATGTCACACCTCTTTACTTCTCTCTGTTATGATGTCACTCAGGTCTTTACTTCTCTTTGTTATGATGTCACTCCTCTTTACTTCTCTCTGTTATGATGTCACTCAGGTCTTTACTTCTCTCTGTTATGATGTCACTCAGGTCTTTACCTTTCTCTGTTATGATGTCACACCTCTTTACTTCTCTCTGTTATGATGTCACTCCTGTTCACTTCTCTCTGTTATGATGTCACTCAGGTCTTTACCTTTCTCTGTTATGATGTCACACCTCTTTACTTCTCTCTGTTATGATGTCACTCCTGTTCACTTCTCTCTGTTATGATGTCACTCAGGTCTTTACTTCTCTCTGTTATGATGTCACTCAGGTCTTTACTTCTCTCTGTTATGATGTCACTCCTCTTCACTTCTCTCTGTTATGATGTCACTCAGGTCTTTACTTCTCTCTGTTATGATGTCACTCAGGTCTTTACTTCTCTCTGTTATGATGTCACTCAGGTCTTTATTTCTCTTTGTTATGATGTCACTCAGGTCTTTATTTCTCTTTGTTATGATGTCACTCAGGTCTTTACTTCTCTTTGTTATGATGTCACTCAGGTCTTTACTTTTCTCTGTTATGATGTCACTCAGGTCTTTACTTCTCTTTGTTATGATGTCACTCCTCTTTACTTCTCTCTGTTATGATGTCACTCAGGTCTTTACTTCTCTTTGTTATGATGTCACTCAGGTCTTTACTTCTCTTTGTTATGATGTCACTCCTCTTTACTTCTCTCTGTTATGATGTCACTCAGGTCTTTATTTCTCTTTGTTATGATGTCACTCAGGTCTTTACTTCTCTCTGTTATGATGTCACTCAGGTCTTTACTTCTCTCTGTTATGATGTCACTCAGGTCTTTATTTCTCTTTGTTATGATGTCACTCAGGTCTTTACTTCTCTCTGTTATGATGTCACTCAGGTCTTTACTTCTCTTTGTTATGATGTCACTGCTCTTTACTTCTCTCTGTTATGATGTCACTCAGGTCTTTACTTCTCTTTGTTATGATGTCACTCAGGTCTTTACTTCTCTCTGTTATGATGTCACTCCTGTTCACTTCTCTCTGTTATGATGTCACTCAGGTCTTTACCTTTCTCTGTTATGATGTCACACCTCTTTACTTCTCTCTGTTATGATGTCACTCAGGTCTTTACTTCTCTTTGTTATGATGTCACTCCTCTTTACTTCTCTCTGTTATGATGTCACTCAGGTCTTTACTTCTCTCTGTTATGATGTCACTCCTGTTCACTTCTCTCTGTTATGATGTCACTCAGGTCTTTACCTTTCTCTGTTATGATGTCACACCTCTTTACTTCTCTCTGTTATGATGTCACTCCTGTTCACTTCTCTCTGTTATGATGTCACTCAGGTCTTTACCTTTCTCTGTTATGATGTCACACCTCTTTACTTCACTCTGTTATGATGTCACTCCTGTTCACTTCTCTCTGTTATGATGTCACTCAGGTCTTTACTTCTCTCTGTTATGATGTCACTCCTCTTCACTTCTCTCTGTTATGATGTCACTCAGGTCTTTACTTCTCTCTGTTATGATGTCACTCAGGTCTTTACTTCTCTCTGTTATGATGTCACTCAGGTCTTTATTTCTCTTTGTTATGATGTCACTCAGGTCTTTATTTCTCTTTGTTATGATGTCACTCAGGTCTTTACTTCTCTTTGTTATGATGTCACTCAGGTCTTTACTTTTCTCTGTTATGATGTCACTCAGGTCTTTACTTCTCTTTGTTATGATGTCACTCAGGTCTTTACTTCTCTTTGTTATGATGTCACTCCTCTTTACTTCTCTCTGTTATGATGTCACTCAGGTCTTTACTTCTCTTTGTTATGATGTCACTCAGGTCTTTACTTCTCTTTGTTATGATGTCACTCCTCTTTACTTCTCTCTGTTATGATGTCACTCAGGTCTTTATTTCTCTTTGTTATGATGTCACTCAGGTCTTTATTTCTCTTTGTTATGATGTCACTCAGGTCTTTACTTCTCTTTGTTATGATGTCACTCAGGTCTTTACTTTTCTCTGTTATGATGTCACTCAGGTCTTTACTTCTCTTTGTTATGATGTCACTCAGGTCTTTACTTCTCTTTGTTATGATGTCACTCCTCTTTACTTCTCTCTGTTATGATGTCACTCAGGTCTTTACTTCTCTTTGTTATGATGTCACTCAGGTCTTTACTTCTCTTTGTTATGATGTCACTCCTCTTTACTTCTCTCTGTTATGATGTCACTCAGGTCATTACTTTTCTCTGTTATGATGTCACTCAGGTCTTTATTTCTCTTTGTTATGATGTCACTCAGGTCTTTACTTCTCTTTGTTATGATGTCACTCAGGTCATTACTTTTCTCTGTTATGATGTCACTCAGGTCTTTACTTCTCTCTGTTATGATGTCACTCAGGTCTTTATTTCCACTGTTATGATGTCACTCAGGTCTTTATTTCTCTTTGTTATGATGTCACTCAGGTCTTTACTTCTCTCTGTTATGATGTCACTCAGGTCTTTACTTCTCTCTGTTATGATGTCACTCAGGTCTTTACTTCTCTTTGTTATGATGTCACTCAGGTCATTACTTTTCTCTGTTATGATGTCACTCAGGTCTTTATTTTTCTTTGTTATGATGTCACTCAGGTCTTTACTTCTCTTTGTTATGATGTCACTCAGGTCTTTATTTCTCTTTGTTATGATGTCACTCAGGTCATTACTTTTCTCTGTTATGATGTCACTCAGGTCTTTACTTCTCTCTGTTATGATGTCACTCAGGTCTTTACTTCTCTCTGTTATGATGTCACTCCTCTTCACTTCTCTCTGTTATGATGTCACTCAGGTCTTTACTTCTCTTTGTTATGATGTCACTCCTCTTTACTTCTCTTTGTTATGATGTCACTCCTCTTTACTTCTCTCTGTTATGATGTCACTCAGGTCTTTACTTCTCTCTGTTATGATGTCACTCAGGTCTTTATTTCTCTTTGTTATGATGTCACTCAGGTCTTTATTTCTCTTTGTTATGATGTCACTCAGGTCTTTACTTCTCTCTGTTATGATGTCACTCAGGTCTTTACTTCTCTCTGTTATGATGTCACTCAGGTCTTTATTTCTCTTTGTTATGATGTCACTCAGGTCTTTACTTCTCTCTGTTATGATGTCACTCAGGTCTTTACTTCTCTCTGTTATGATGTCACTCAGGTCTTTACTTCTCTTTGTTATGATGTCACTCAGGTCTTTACTTCTCTCTGTTATGATGTCACTCCTGTTCACTTCTCTCTGTTATGATGTCACTCAGGTCTTTACTTCTCTCTGTTATGATGTCACTCCTGTTCACTTCTCTCTGTTATGATGTCACTCAGGTCTTTACCTTTCTCTGTTATGATGTCACACCTCTTTACTTCTCTCTGTTATGATGTCACTCCTGTTCACTTCTCTCTGTTATGATGTCACTCAGGTCTTTACCTTTCTCTGTTATGATGTCACACCTCTTTACTTCTCTCTGTTATGATGTCACTCCTGTTCACTTCTCTCTGTTATGATGTCACTCAGGTCTTTACTTCTCTCTGTTATGATGTCACTCAGGTCTTTACTTCTCTCTGTTATGATGTCACTCAGGTCTTTATTTCTCTTTGTTATGATGTCACTCAGGTCTTTATTTCTCTTTGTTATGATGTCACTCAGGTCTTTACTTCTCTTTGTTATGATGTCACTCAGGTCTTTACTTTTCTCTGTTATGATGTCACTCAGGTCTTTACTTCTCTTTGTTATGATGTCACTCAGGTCTTTACTTCTCTTTGTTATGATGTCACTCCTCTTTACTTCTCTCTGTTATGATGTCACTCAGGTCTTTACTTCTCTTTGTTATGATGTCACTCAGGTCTTTACTTCTCTTTGTTATGATGTCACTCCTCTTTACTTCTCTCTGTTATGATGTCACTCAGGTCTTTATTTCTCTTTGTTATGATGTCACTCAGGTCTTTATTTCTCTTTGTTATGATGTCACTCAGGTCTTTACTTCTCTTTGTTATGATGTCACTCAGGTCTTTACTTTTCTCTGTTATGATGTCACTCAGGTCTTTACTTCTCTTTGTTATGATGTCACTCAGGTCTTTACTTCTCTTTGTTATGATGTCACTCCTCTTTACTTCTCTCTGTTATGATGTCACTCAGGTCTTTACTTCTCTTTGTTATGATGTCACTCAGGTCTTTACTTCTCTTTGTTATGATGTCACTCCTCTTTACTTCTCTCTGTTATGATGTCACTCAGGTCATTACTTTTCTCTGTTATGATGTCACTCAGGTCTTTATTTCTCTTTGTTATGATGTCACTCAGGTCTTTATTTCTCTTTGTTATGATGTCACTCAGGTCTTTACTTCTCTCTGTTATGATGTCACTCAGGTCTTTATTTCTCTTTGTTATGATGTCACTCAGGTCTTTACTTCTCTTTGTTATGATGTCACTCAGGTCTTTACTTCTCTTTGTTATGATGTCACTCCTCTTTACTTCTCTCTGTTATGATGTCACTCAGGTCTTTACTTCTCTTTGTTATGATGTCACTCAGGTCTTTATTTCTCTTTGTTATGATGTCACTCAGGTCATTACTTTTCTCTGTTATGATGTCACTCAGGTCTTTATTTTTCTTTGTTATGATGTCACTCAGGTCTTTATTTCTCTTTGTTATGATGTCACTCAGGTCTTTACTTCTCTCTGTTATGATGTCACTCAGGTCTTTACTTCTCTTTGTTATGATGTCACTCCTCTTTACTTCTCTCTGTTATGATGTCACTCAGGTCTTTACTTCTCTTTGTTATGATGTCACTCAGGTCTTTACTTCTCTTTGTTATGATGTCACTCAGGTCTTTACTTCTCTTTGTTATGATGTCACTCAGGTCATTACTTTTCTCTGTTATGATGTCACTCAGGTCTTTACTTCTCTCTGTTATGATGTCACTCAGGTCTTTATTTCCACTGTTATGATGTCACTCAGGTCTTTATTTCTCTTTGTTATGATGTC